>NC_053118.1:36855165-36937665 GCF_010015445.1 Perca fluviatilis
GGAACAACAATGCAAACTAATTCAATGTGGGACGCGGAGCAGCTTTCATATCAGCCAACATTTTACTGAGCTAAATGAAGGACTATTTGGGAAAGAGGAACGCTTGGTTTGAGCAGTGAAAAAAAAAGTATAAACTATGATTTTTTTTTTATTAAAAAGATCATATTTTTGATTTTCTGAAATCAAAATCAAAAACCAAAAATGTCGTAATCATTAAAATTATGTGAGGAAAACGTTGAAATTATGATTGACTGTCTCATATTTTTGACTATAGGCTAAATAAGCCAAACTGTCTACTATTTTCAAAAAATATTTCATCTCGTGTATTGTTTTCGTGTCCCCGTAGAAATGTGTTTCTTTATGTTGAACATTGGACGCATTTGAGCAGAAGAGGACCGTAAAGTGCTCTGATGTTGGCCAATTTGCGTATCTAGGATGGCGAAGGAATGTCCCGCCCTTATCCACCTCTGATTGGCTGGTACCCGCTTCCTTTGTTTGTTGGATTGGTTAGGTTTAGGCATGAGGAAGGAGATTGGTTAAGGTTAAGGTGAGAGTACCAGAGTAAGCCAATCAGAGGCAGGGTAGGGCGGGACATGGCTTCGTCCTCCTAGGAAATATAAATTCGCCTCCGGTTGTGTTGAGTTCGGACTGGTTTAAACCGACAGAAAGCTGCCGGAGCTTCTCCTTCCGACCTGCGGGGAGAAACACGACCTTCACCCCGCACACAGTGAGAGTTTACACACACCCAGCTGCAGATATTCACTCCCAATATGTCCACTTTCTGTGTCCTGAGGACTCGATGCTTCCTCCGGCAGGTATTCCCCGGCCTGCCCGCCGCCATGCAGAGACACTACAGCCTGGATGTGTCCGCTCCGCTGCTGCGGACGCAGGGCTACGTAGACGGGCGCTGGGTCTCCGCAGCCTCGGTGTTCCCTGTGCTGGACCCGGCCACCGGGGAGGAGATAGCCCGGGTGTCAGACTGTGGCCCCGCTGAGGCCAAGCAGGCTGTGGACGCTGCGTACAAGGCGTTTCATTCCTGGAAGCAGTACAGTGCTAAGGTACCGTAACCGTACTCCACTCGAAAAAACTATCAATTAAAAAATAAATGTTGTATAGCCGTCAGAAAAGTACACAAACAAAGTAATACATGGTATGTTTTCAACTGCTAGGAACCAGACTTCAATTCGGCTTACGCATAATATTAGAATTATTAAGGATAAAAGCTTAAGTTTCACTTGTGTTGCTTATTGCCTGCTGCGAACGTGAACGTGGAGCAGCTAAAAAGCATTATTAAAACAGGCTATTAGCACGACTTAGCTTGCCGAATATGTCTAAGCAAAGACGGTCTCCTAACGATTCAGAATACGTGATGGTTGCGTTCACAAAACATGAATAAGACATGAATGTGTCACATGCGTGACCACACTAAATTGCGGAATATTTGAATAGAGTTTGGCGTGAAGGCTCTGAACGACAGGTGTATTTCTGCAGACCAGTAACTGCGTGTGATACTGAGAAAACTGAGGCTAACCCTGTTAAAGTGTTTTATGAGGGCCTTGTTTGATTATCTGTAATTCAACATACTATCAGACATTTATTAGTCGACACAAAAACCAAACCAGGTTAACTTTTAATAGTCGTATACAATTCAGTCTAACTGCAGCAGGGTGGAAGAAGTATTCAAAACTTTTACTTAAGTAAATATAGCAATATTACAGTGTATAAGTACTCTGCTACAAGCAAAAGTATTCAAAATGTTATTTAAGTAAAAGTATTTGCATCAAAATATACCAAAAGAGGAAGCAAAAGTACTCTATCATACAATATATATTGTTTTATATTTAGTGATGCTTTATGTGTAAGTGTAAGCTTAGAGCTATAGTCCTAATTAATAATGAACACAATGTATTATTATACTCTGTAAGTGGATATAATAAGTGGAGTTAGTAGTATAAAGGAGCATAAAATGGAAATACTCAAAGTACAAGTACTTTAAAATTGTACACAAGCACAGTATTGTAATGTACCTCCCACCACTGAACAGCAGTGATACCAAATGTAAATGCACCAGGGCTGTAGTCAAGTCCACCTTTGTCGAGTCCAAGACCGAGTCCAAATGAGAGACCGTCAATACCGAGACAGATAAAAAGAATCCTCTTCAAGACGTTGAAGTTTACTTACCTGTTGATAATTTATGTGATGTGAGAGACCGTAGCCTGTATCTTCTATTAAGAAGATAGAAGATTTTGTAGCTAATGATTTGTAAACACAAATCATTGTAAGTGGTGTATCGTAACTCTAACTCAAGTAAAGGATCTGAATACTTGTTCCACTGAGGAAGTCTGACAACGTCTCTAGTTTGCAGCCGGGAGACACATTTGTCCCTAAAGGACCCGTTCAGTTTTCCAGCTCCTTTTTTAACATGTTCCACTCTGTGATATATTCATCTGAATTTGTTTCAGCATGCAAAAACCAGATCTAACAAACTTCACAGGCTGCCGGTTCTTTGAATACAAAAAAAACTAACCAAATATCCAAACACTGAGTCTCCCCTCCTGATGCAATCTGATTGGTTGTCCTGCAGGAGCGGAGCGTCCTGTTGAGGAAATGGTTCGACCTGCTGATGCTGCACAAACAAGACCTGGCCAAACTGATCACGTTCGAATCTGTGAGTATTAGGACTGCTCCCTCTTAGTCGATCAGTCACCTAATCGGTGGTTTTGGTCTTAGTCAACTTAGATCTCTTTAGTCCATTAGTCATGTTTGATGCTTTTTTTTCATGCTGAATGACTTATTTCCAAGAAACGTACGAGCTCATCTCTGGTAAACACAAGAATTAAAGTGGTGCTTTTAGCATGACTCTTTGCGGAGAAACTCAGATTTACAGATGTGTCGATTAAATCAACTAATCGATTAGTCGATACAATTGAACGAGTGTTAGTCGACTGAGAATTTCTTCAATCGAGCACAGCCCTAGTGAATATCCTCTGGATCAAGGGACACTTCACCCAAATAACCAAACAAACAAACATATTCTCTCATTGCTGATTGTTGACCGTCCATCTTACTGCTTTCAAAGTCCAATTTTGTCTTCCCACTGTTCCAACAATCACCACTCTTTTTTTTTTTTTGTGTGTGTACATAAATAAATTGTGAAACTTGTGTGTTGCAGGGAAAGCCCCTGCAGGAGTCTCTCGGGGAGATTGGGTACTCCGCCTCCTTCCTGGAGTGGTTTTCGGAGGAGGCGCGCCGAGTGTACGGCGACGTCGTCCCGTCGCCCGCCAAAGACCGAAAGATCCTCCTCCTCAAGCAGCCCGTGGGCGTCTCCTCCATCATCACACCGGTGAGCAGCCAATGAGAAGCTCTTCAGGCGATCCAACGTGGCTCTGTGGAGGAAATATCTCTGCAGCTATTGGATGGATTGTTTTGAAA
Organism: Perca fluviatilis; assembly: GCF_010015445.1. Classification (NCBI taxonomy): domain Eukaryota; kingdom Metazoa; phylum Chordata; class Actinopteri; order Perciformes; family Percidae; genus Perca; species Perca fluviatilis. Next base: position 36,858,598 of record NC_053118.1, read on the forward strand.
GGATTTCGGTTGGTTATGCGCTTTTATTTAGACAAAAGAAAAGCTTAATTTACTGGGATGGCTGCGGTAACTTGACGAAACTTAGTTTTCTCCCAAAAAACTGTATTATTCAAGTAAAAGACATAAGGGAATGCAGTAAATACAGAGAGACAAACACCTCCTCAGGATGAATTGTAAGCCCTAAATTCCACCAGACGGACCCAGGGCATGATGGGAAACGCCGGCCGCTCAGCTGATCTAACAGCTGATTGGTTCAGAATCGACTCAACATAATGACGTTTTATATAAACTTTTTATTGTTTTTGAATTGGATGGATTTTAATTGCTATTTGTCTGATTTTAAAGGCTTATTCTAATAATAATTTCTTTCCTTCTTTTTGAAAAACCACCACGACCACCTAGTGGACAGAGAAAGCAATTGATTTTATTAGTCTAGTACCAAAAAGTTTAGATAAAAAGCTTAAATTCTCATGTGCAATTTTATATAATAAAAGACCGATACTTGGCGTCCATTTATCGTACAGTATTGCCCCAGAAAATATTATTCTTTTTTTGGTTTTTCCAGCACTTTTAAAAATGAGCACAACCTTTTCCATCTACAGCGGTAAAATGCAACAGACGCATCACTGCAGCAGGAATATTAATCCAGAAACCGTTGTGTTGCTCCACAGTGGAACTTCCCCAGCGCGATGATCACCAGGAAGGCCGGCGCGGCTCTGGCTGCCGGCTGCACGGTGGTGGTGAAACCGGCGGAGGACACGCCGCTGTCGGCGCTCGCCCTGGCCGAGGTCCGCACACCTAACAAGTCTCACGCTTCTGGTCCAATCCTGTGTGCTGTTTTTCCGTGAATGACCTTGTTGTTGTCTGGTTGGTTCTGCAGCTGGCGGAGCAGGCGGGCATCCCCGCTGGCGTGTTCAACGTAGTGCCGTGCTCCCGAGAGAGGACTCCGTCGGTCGGGGAGGTTCTCTGCACTGACCCACTGGTGGCCAAAATCTCCTTCACTGGCTCCACCGCCACCGGCAAGGTGAGACCATAAACCATGGCTGCTCAAAGTCTGGACCAAGGTCCACACCCGGTCCAAACGGCAAGTCAATCCGGACCTATCCCATAAACCTTGTGTAATGAATACAATACCTTGAGGTGTAAATTCCATTCAATTGTATTTATAGTATCAAATCATAACAAGAGTTATCTCCGGACACTTTACAGATAGAGTAGGTCTAGACCGCACTCTATAATTTACAGAGACCCAACAATTCCAGCAATTCCCCCCAAGAGCAAAGCATTTAGTGTGACCGTGGCGAGGAAAAACTCCCTTTTACGAAGAAACCTGGGACAGACCCAGGCTCTTGGTAGGTGGTGTCTGGCGGTGCCGGTTGGGGGTGTGATGAACAGTGGCAGTAATAGTCACAATAAAGATAATGGATCAGTGACTAGAAATAGGGTTGGGCATCGGTTGGATATTAACGATTCTGATTCTGATTCTTTGAGGGGTGGAGTTTAACGGGTCACATGGTTATTTCACAAATAAGAGGAAAGTTTTATTTTAATTAAACGGTGGGTTGCAGTTTGACGGGGCTTTTTCAATGTAAAATAAAGCCACGGTAGAGCGCCGCTTACCGTGCTCCAAGGCTGCAACACAACAAGCGCCTGGCTGCTACGGAAACCAAAACTTGCGCATGTTAAATTTGGAACCCCGTGATCAGATTTGAAACCGAATCCTCCAAACGATTCCAATAAAGAAACGATTCCGATGCAATCGTAATTTTTGAAACAATTCCAAGTAGGAATCGGTTCTCGATGCCCAACCCCTAGACTAGAAATAGTGGTCGTAGTAGTTCATGGCAGAGCAGGGCACTGCAGGGCGTTACAGGATGTAGCAGGGCACAGCAGAGCGTAGCGGAGCGTAGCAGGACGTAGCAGGACGTAGCAGGACGTAGCAGGACGTAGCAGAGCATAGCAGAGCGTAGCAGGACGTAGCAGGACATAGCAGGACACTGCAGGGCACTGCAGAGTGTAGCAGGACGTAGCAGGGCACTGCAGAGCGTAGCAGGACGTAGCAGGACACTGCAGGGCACTGCAGAGCGTAGCAGGATGTAGCAGGGCACTGCAGAGCATAGCAGGACGTAGCAGGACGTAGCAGTGCACTGCAGAGCGTAGCAGGACGTAGCAGGGCACTGCAGAGCGTAGCAGGACACTGCAGGACACTGCAGGGCACTGCAGGGTGTAGCAGGACGTAGCAGGGCACTGCAGAGCGTAGCAGGACACTGCAGGGCACTGCAGAGTGTAGCAGGATGTAGCAGGTGGACGGGAAAAAAAAAAAAAAAAAAAAAAAAAAAAAAAAAAAAAAAAAAAAAAAAAAAAAAAAAAAAAAAAAAAAAAAAAAAAAACACCACAGTGCAACCATGATTTAGGTGCCGCCCTAATCCCAGGAAACATGCTGGGCGAAAAAAAACTAACATAAGGACTCCGGGGAATAAGCTTAATGATTTCTATTTTTGAAATACATTTTCTATTGATCAATAAATTGTTGGTGATGTTGAATATACACGGTAAAAAGGCAACAAAAAAAGTCCTCTTAGTTGATATTTATACTAAACGGTAAAACTGCGAATGTGCTCTCAGGTGCTGCTGAAACTGGCTGCTGACACTGTGAAGAAGGCGTCCATGGAGCTGGGAGGCCACGCCCCCTTCATCGTGTTCGACAGCGCCGACGTCGACAGGGCGGTGGCCGGCGCCATGGCGTCCAAGTTCAGGAACTCTGGACAGGTAACGGGAAGCTCGCAGTGCTCTCTGTTAAAGGGTGACTGAAGTATGTTTCAACCTGGAGCCTGTTATCCCATCTTTTTGTGTCCTAAGTCAGTGTTTCTAAAACTCACGGACCGCCTAACTGCCAAAATATTCTCCAAATCAATAGTGCGGTCACCGTAAACTTTATTCCTCCGTACTTTCTTCAGATGTGACGCTGATCATTTGTGATGTAAATTGGAGGCAGGTTCGCATTGCTGATGGCTGACAACACAGGAAAAAAACAGCCCAATCGAATAAGTTTATTTGATATTAAATAAATGTAATAATTAAGTAAATAACAATATGTTCCTCACTGTTAGACTTTGGAGTCGCTTACAGACGGTTTGAGAAACACTGTTTTGAATTTTAAATTAAAGGGTAATTTCGTTTTTCTTTCAACCTGGATCCTATTTTCCTATGGTTTTGTGTGTAAGTGACTGATGGGAACAACAATCTTTGAAGTTGGTCCAGTATTAAGCGTGAACGCTATAACCAGCAGACACAGACTGGGCTGCAATGTAACCCTATGTGGCAAATGTGTATCGTCAATTTGGTCCACTAAAAGTTTTTTTTGTGTGCCAGTGACTCAGATTATTATTCTAAGTGTCTGACAACATTATGGAAAGGATTCCTACAGAGATAGAGCTTTAAAAACCTCTTTAAGAGCTTTCTGTTTAACCAGAAACAGCTCTGAAGTCGCTAGCGCTAAACCCACCAGACTCCATTTAAAAATACAGTACTTTTAGCATGTTTAGAGCCAGCATATTCTCACATGTAAATCGGTAAACTATGTGTTTATTTCAACCAAATCTGGAGTTGTGATGGTTGGAAAAGTGGAAAGACGACCCAAAACGGCTTTTCATAGTTTTATTTTGTTTCTGTCGACTTTGAATGAAGTGTATTTTACGATGCTAAAATGACTGATTATTATTATTATTATTATTATACTATGATTATTTAAATGGAGTCTGGTGGGTTTAGCGAACGCAATTTCGCGGATGTTTTTATGTTTAAAAAAAGGATCTTACTCTTTAACGGAAAGTTCAACCTCCTTAGAAATCCTTTCCATAATGTTGTCAGACATTTAGAATAATAATCTGAGTCTGTCAGTGCAAAACCAGCACTTTTAGTGAAGGTAAATACAAGCTGCACAATTGCCCCATTAACTTACTTTGCAGCTTGTTTCTCCACTGCCGACTAGAGCGATCTCGCTGAATACTGGACCAATGTCAAAGATTGTTGTTCCCATCAGTCACTTGGACACAAAAACATAGAGAAATAGGGTTTAACCCCCCCCCCGGTAGTTACCCTTTTTAAAAGCAGGATATTTTACCAAATCTGTCTTTGTCTCAAGCAACTAATCTTCTTTCGTACAGACGTGCGTGTGTTCCAACCGGTTCCTGGTGCAGAGCGGCATTCACGACCACTTCCTGGAGAAGCTGGGCCGAGCGATGGACGCTGAGCTGCGCCTGGGTCACGGCGCGGAGCCCGGCACCACCCAGGGGCCCCTCATCAACACCCGAGCTGCAGAGAAGGTAAACGCTGCTTTATTCCACAGCAACGGAGGCCAGCGGGTGTTGAGATATCTTGCTTTAGAGAAAGATGTTCGCTTTGGACCAAAAAAGTAGATAATATAAGACTTAGTATCTGAGTATGTGCCGATCTTTTAAGCAACAAGAAATGTTGGATCACTGACTCCGTTTACATTCACATAATATTCCGGTTTTTGCCCTTATTCTAAAAAATAAGATATTCTGACTAAGCAGTTTACATGGATAATGAAAGAGAATATTCCACTAATATTCCCGTTTACATGCAGCTGTGCAAAATGAGATTTTTCCAAAGTGTTCCAGCGGTGGCGGCCTTGTTGGAACGTGTGAACACAGCCTCCCTCTTTCATTCCTTCAACCAGCTTCTAGTAAAAGGTCGGCTCATATCCAAAAACCCGTTGATATCCAAGTCTTTGATAACGTTAACTATAGCTGTGTTTCTCCTTCGTTTCTTCTGGGCCGAGCATCTCTATACTGCAAGCCGTCGGCTGCTTGGTTTGTGTACAGCAACTTCTCTAAGGGCCACACTGGATCACTTTGAGGGCCAGACGTGTAGTTTATTGACATGCTTATTTAATCGAAAAAGTCAAATATTTTTGACTGTATTATATCTACAGTTTGGTCGACATAAAGCCCAAAAAAAAGTCAGAAGAAAAGATCCTTATCCATCATAGGTTTAGCAAATCAAGCAAAACAACAGATTGCATTTCTCGAAGCAGGCTACCACACAGCCGACTCGCAGCCACATGTTTCACAGCCTGAAGATGGAAACTCTGCTTCTGGGGGGAATATCTGAGTCTCAAAGTCGGCAAATCTGCCAAATTCTGCATTTGAATGTCGCATAGTTGCAGTTGGAAAAACAGTTTCCCGTGTTTTTGGTTTGGCGCACAACTAGTCGGGCCAAAAGTTATCATGAGCCTAAGTCGAGGCCCGTGGGCCTTTTTTGTTTGACACATGTGGTGTACAGTAACCATAGCAATACACAGAGCTTGACCTTAAGCCGTAAAGAGGCGAGAGGCCATAAACTGTCACAAACTGCAGTAAAAACACTGATTGAGACGCAGAAAATAGTAAAAAAAAAAAAAAAGTCCATCCCAGTTTTTCAAAATCCAAGGTGATGTCTTTAAATGTCTTGTTTTGGGGGAGACCCCCTAGTTCACCCAATAGAGCGTGCGCCCCATTTAGGCTGAGGCTGTCGATTTTAAAGGCCATAAAAAGCCCCAAAAATGACAAGTTTGAAAAGTCTTGTCAAAAACTCAAAGATATTCAGTTTAACATGATATAAAACAGAGAAAAACAACATATCTGAGAGCCTGAAAACAGCATTTTCTGCAATTTTTGGCCTGAAAAATTACGATTAATCGATTTATTAAAATAGTTGTGGATTATTTTTCTGTCGATCGACTAATCGATGAGTGGAGTTACGGTTGCAGCTCTCCAGCTCAGTGCGACTCTCTCTGCCCACCCCCCCCAGGTGGTCCAGCAGGTATCGGACGCGGTGTCGAGGGGGGCGAAGGTGCTGCGGGGCGGGAAGCGTCTGGACGGCTCCTTCATGGAGCCCACTCTGCTGGCCGGCGTCACCACGGACATGATCTGCACCCAGGAGGAAACCTTCGGCCCGCTGCTGCCCGTCATCAGGTGCGCACGCTCGCCGGTTTATTCATGTTTAAAATCATTGCATACAACATGCTTATACCAGTTTGACAGTGAGTGCAAATGGACAGTATTGAACTTGTTCTGCGCGACACACACACACACACACACACACACACACACACACACACACACACACACACACACACACACACACACACACACACACACACACACACACACACACACACACACAAACTAGCTGCAGACAGCAGAGACGAATCATTACAAATAGAAATAGTTGCAAACTCTGCATTAAAACAGCTCTTCTAAAGAAAGCTGTTCTGCATTGAAACCAACAAGCAAAGCTGCTGGTTGTGTTCAGGTTCTGAAGATGTTGGCGCGGTCGACTTGGTCAGTTAGGACAGAAGACATACCACTTCTCTTGTAAATACCACTTCTCTTGTAAATTGTAAATGATATGCATGTTTTTATATCATGTTCATATTATTTGTATTAGGACTGGAGTTGTTTATTTATTATGTTTATTTTGAATTGAGATAGTTAAGTATGTACATTTTATTGTGTATAAAAGCCCAACCAGGGACTGGAGTTGAAAATTAGCGTCTGCTATAAACTTTTAATGCCACACTTCAGTGACGAGCTTTGTTTTGACACTATGTCTGTCTGCATTGTCCCTGTCAAATAAATAAATAAATGAAAAAAATTATTTAACGTGGTTTATTAAAGCTGGATTAATTATAATAATAATAGAACTTGTATACAAGGATCTTTCCGGTTTGAGAATCCACAGTCAGCGGAATTGCTGTTTCTCTCTTTTCTCGCCCCAAAAAGAATGCAGTTCAAAAATCACAGTTCAATAGATGTAAAATGTGCAAGCTACTGTGATTGGTTAATACTAAGGCGGGAGATGGCCGTGGATTTAGACTTTGGCGCCTCCCTCGTTGGTGCACAGGCTGGTTACTAAAGCTGCAGACACACCGAGCAGACGGCCAACCGTGGGACTGGTCAGTCTCCCCGAGTCGGTCCAAAAAGTTCCTCAGAACACACCGAAGAGACGAGATGTAATACGTCTCCATAACAGCAGGCGGCGCTAATCTGTATTGTCGCCCAAAAATGAAAACCGGCAGCTGATTGGACGAACGCCTCACGTGGGTATACGATCTCATATTGTACTAAAATAGTTCACCGTAACATGTTTCTGAAAACATTTTAAGAGAGAAATAGGTCGTGCAGTTGCTGAATCTGTCTTCATTTCAGATCAACAAAGGTCAGTTTAAAAGATTTTCGTCAGATTTTGAGAGACTCTAGTCACGCGCATCCCGCGCCCCGTTTCCTGGTTAGCTCTCCACCAATCAGATGGGTCATTGAGTCCGACTGCCAGCAGTGCCCGCCCCGCCGATTCCACATGTCAAATCGGCCAAAATGAACGGGACACACCGAACAGACTCGAGTCACCGACCTCGCCAGACTGTCCGACGGCCGATTTATCGGCTCGGCGTGTCAGCGCCTTAAGAGGAAGTCAAACTGGTTCAAACCAGTCCCGACTGCCTCCCCAACCTCAAGTGTCAGTGCTCTGTGTGTGTACGTATTGTTTTGCCAGGAACAGACATTATTTAAGATGACTGTTAAATCGTACTAGTAAATATTCCTAACAATATCTGTTAAATATAACTTTTGTTTGTGTGTGTGATTTCCAGGTTTAACACGGAGGAAGAGGCTCTGGCGATCGCCAACGCATCTAACGTCGGGCTGGCAGGTGAGTGCGTCTCTCTGAGCTCCTGCAGGCAAAGAAAAGTCCCGGAAATGTTCGAACTGAACCGTATGTTAGAAGATGGAATATAAACGTTGTGAAAGTCAACTTATTGTCTGTTTGCCGATAGATTCAGCTGCATCTTGAAAGAAAAGTTAGTTAGTAAAGGAAGTGAGGGAAGTCTGAGCCTGCTGACTCAAGTGAACGGTTACATTTTGAGCCTTTGGAGTTAAACCGGTTTGCTGACCCATTATGACATAATATATTAGGTTTGGAAATGTGGATTTTGAAGGATGTGATTCCTTAAAAATGGCCAGTCCGTGGGCTTCTGCATTGGGTTTTAATCAACCCTTGTGTCGTCTTCCCGTCAACTATATAAAAATGTTTTTTGGGGTTTTATCAACGTTTTGGTCACTTTTCGTCAACATTTTTATCACGGTTTCTGCCGTTTTGTCGCGATTTACTGACGTTTTTGTCACTTTTTCAATGTTTTTGGCACTTTTTTGACGTTTTCTTCCGGCATTTTTTTCATTGTGTGTTGCTTTTCCCAACAGTTTGTCGTTGCTACATTTTCGGCGCTTATTTCGACGTCCCATTTATTCTGAAGTAAAAAAAAACTTTAAAAACCGGTCAGATTTGACCCGAGGACAACATGAGGCCTAAACTTTGCTATGATCTTATTTTGTCTGTCCTCAGGTTACTTCTACTCGCAGGATGTGAGTCAGATCTGGCGGGTGGCGGAGGCGTTGGAGGTGGGGATGGTCGGAGTCAACGAGGGCCTGCTGTCCACCCCTGAGGCCTCGTTCGGGGGGGTCAAACAGTCCGGTTTGGGCCGCGAAGGCTCAAAGTACGGCATCGAAGAGTACCTGGAGGTCAAGTACATGTGCTTCGGAGGCCTGAAACCCTGAAACCTAACGGAGCAGCGCCACAGGTCCAGACTGTGGTACTACACTCATTTAACTGCAGTAATCATTAAAGGTCCTAGCTGTAGATCTCAGGTTTGAATTGATTTAATTTTCAAAAAGTTTCTATATCAGAAATGTGGGTTTCTTTCCACCAAATTTTCAAAAGAAAGTAACGTGGATGGTTCCCTACAACGCTCTTCACAAGTAAAATAACTGATCAGTTCAATACTTTCATTGAATTTGGGTGTTTTATTCAATGTTATTAATTAATGTCAGAAAAAGCTTCTTAAATGTGGGGGAAAAAACACAAAAGTGACAAAAAAACATCGGAAGTAGTGACAAATGAACTCAGATAAAAGTGACAAAAGTGTCGAAAAAGACGACCAAAACGTTTTAATTTTAAATTTTGACCGAGAAAATTCTGATGTTTTCCTAAACCTAAAACAAGCAACACAAAGGTCCGCTTAATGCTTTATTGTTCACATTTACAAACATTTCTTTATTATTTTTTACAAGAGAAAAGATTTTTAACATGATGACTAACTCATGAGTCACACGCAGTTATAAACTTCCCCAAATCCAATAAAGACCAGGACACACGATGCTAATGTTAGCATGAACTCTGAGAAAAGCATCATTCATGTTTCAGTCCCGAATGCCGCTTCTTCATGCCACAAAATAATGCAGTTTGCTAATAAATATCCCTTCGGGAAAACAGAAAAAAGAAGCTGCACACTTGATTATGGAAGAAAAGGGAGATTAACTGTGATGAAATGAATAAATGCACAAAACCGTTTTGCTAGATTTTTGTAAAATCATTGTATTGAACATCCCGATGTTGACGTCCTGTAGAAGCCTGTTCATGTAAAAATCTGTATTTTTTTATGATTAAAATACTTCTATATGCTTTCAAAGTGGGTCTAAAAATAATTCCAAGCATCAGAATTCGGCCATTTATACAAAAATGTGTCAGCGTATTTGTCTTGTGTTTGGAACATTAGCAAGTTTCTGAAGTCCTTGAACACATTTCAATAATATCTGTAAAGCCCAGTTCAGACCAAAGATTGTTGAAACTTGCAGCTACTTGCAACGCTCTGGTCTGCAGAGTTCTGAAAGCTGCAACTTTAATAAGACAAGACGGTGTATCATCTGCATAGCAACAACTCTGTACTTCTGTTCTAACTTCAGACTTTCAGGCTTTTGGGTAGCTGGATATATCATTTGTAGCGTCTTAAAATATGAATGAGGAGAGTGATAGTGAGATGCTCGCTACAACTGCATTTCTAGTAGAGATGAAACGGAGAAAACATTTTATTTGTCTGATTCTCTGCTTTGTTCTATCGCCGTAGCCGCTCCCTCTCTTCAGTCTCTCTCTAGTCTCTCAATGCCAGACCTTCCTCTACAGCGCTGTGGAGGAGGGTCTGGCTAGTCCACACAGCATTCCTGGATGGGAGAAAAACGTGCTCTGGTTTATTGGCATTTCTTTAAACCAATCACAATCGTCGAGGCGAAATAGCCTCGGGAAGGAACTTGTTTTGGTGGAACGTGTACGTTCAAAAGTAGTTTGTCGTGCAAAACTAGTCCGAGACTGGCCTGAAACTTTTCCTGCAACGATCCAAAATTATTTAATTTCACTGAGAATCTATGGTCTGAACTGGGCTTTAAACCTCTGTGTTGCATAAACATGTTCATAAATACATAAATGAATATAAAATGTTGAACAAGCGGCGTGATGTTAATGTTAGGACGCCAGCTTTTAACATGTATGCATGCACTTATTATTTTTGTATTTTTTTTAAACATATTTCTTTACGGAGATAAATACCATGAGAAGATGTAAGTAATTATTGTGGTACGGTAGTTTAATAAATACCTTGTTACTGTTTAGATTGATGTTGTTGGGCAGGTTTTGTTTTAAACTTCTGACAGATAACCACAGGAAGTAAAATCATGGTCGCCAATGTTATAAGTGCCATAAAACAGACTTTTATTTCTAATGTGAAGTGAAAATTGTCTTAACTGTGATATAATGTTGTCGTCATAGTTAATGTAAAAAGAGGGGATACATTTTTGTATTTCTGACTATAGATATTAATGGAAAATTAAAGAGGAAATTGTAATACTACATGTTGTGATGATTTCTTTTTATGGCACAGGAGCATTCATACTGAAGTTTTTACCCAAACAATTTAATGGTTGAAAGGTATTACTTTGTATACATAACATGTTTTGGTGCTAACGATGTTTTTAGAAAAGCATTGAAGGACATAAATGTGACCAGGGCTTTAAATGAACTTTTTTGATCACCAGCCAACATGGCTACTAGGTTTTTAAAGTTACCTGCCAGTCAGATTTGCCACTAGCCACGTTTTGTTTTTTCCTAGTCTCGCTTTGCCAGACCTTCCTCCACAGCGCTGCGGAGGAAGGTCTGAGGAAATTTCTTGGCTGAAAACAGACCAACCTGGCAACAGTTCTGCAGCCGGCTGATTCAAGCAGACGCAGAGTTGTTTGCTTCATTCATCACGGGCCAAAATGGCTAGTAACTTTTAAAATGTTTGGGTGTCAATTTAAAGCCCTGGACATGACAGATTTGGGAGTTGTTGGAAGGTGATTATTTTCTGTTTTGACGCACCAGGTTAGCGGGTTCCTCCTGCTTCCAGTTTTTGTGCTAAGCTAGTCCAAACACATCATAGACTTTCTTTAGGTAATGAAAATAATTTAAACAAATTTTTTTTTGTAGTCTCTCTCTCAAAACGGTCAGTTCAGGATAGCTGTGTCGAAAGCAACAGTTTTGTTAAGTTTGAGATAAAGCAATAAGGGGCCAGTTATTTTATTAGCTTAGGGTTAGCTTTAGTCTGCTAAACTTTGCTAACTCTTGGATGGATAGGTCTAGAGCTGCAAAGATGAATCGATTAGTTGTCAACTATTAAATTAATCGGCAACTACTTGTCCTGTCCTCTGTGACGGAAACTGAATATCTTTGAGTTGTGGACAAAACGAGACATTTGAGGTCAAATTGGACTTTTTGGGAAACACTGTTCCACAATTTTCACCATTTTCTGACATTTTAGAGACCACACTACTGATCCATTCATCCATGAAATCATCCACAGTTTAATCAATGATGAAAATAATCGTTAGCTGCTGCCCTAGATCGGTGACTAGCTTGTTAATAAGATACAACATGTAAATCAAACAGACTTTGCAGTTGTTGGAAGGTGGATTTTTCCCGGTTTTTGTTGGAACTAGGCTAGCAGTTTCTCCCTGCTTCCAGTCTTTGTGCTAAGATAGGCTAACCTTGTCCTAGACGCACAGTTGAAACTATCCATCTTCTCATGTGGCTCCGGGGAAAGACAAGTTCTAAAAATGTCTGCTTCTTCTTAAAATCTCTACCTTTTAAAAGTCTGCATTTCAGAAGTGAATATGCCAACACAGGTCTTCAAGGTTGTCTTATTGTAGAGAATCATCCAAATATCTCGAAATTATTTTGCCCAAATGTGGATGTCTGAACCCACATGATCCTGCGTGAGGAGTCGCAGGTCTGTCCTTTTGGGCCTTAAGTCGTTTTGAAGGAGTTAGAGCCTGAAATGGGACGCTGGTTCATCTTACTGACTCTCACAGAAATGGGAGTCCTTCAAGTGAAAACGTTCGCTACCACTTGAGGCTGCCAGAGTGCAAACGTCCCAGAGGAGTCCCGCCTGCGTCACCGGGAGGTCGGCTGGCCCCGTCAGCCGAAGGCGTTGCCGTTACGGGCAGCCTGGCCGCTGGTCCGGTTCCTGCTGCGGACGGGTCGGTCCCGGCTGAAGATGGTGTCCTGGTCGCTGTCCAGCTCCGACTCTGACATCATCAGGCTGGAGTTGTGATCTGTGCTGCGGTGTTTGATACCTGCAGAGAGGTAAGTTGTTTGATTCTTAAAGGGACAGCTCACATCAAATTCCAAAATCCATATTTACCTCTAATCTGTTGTGCTATTAATCAGTTTAGATACTAAACTGAAAATATATTTATTAGATTAGATGTGGAGCTCAAAGTGCCAAAAAATAGCCTTTGAAAAACTAAACTGCAATGTCTCTGCAGAAATCATGACTCGGTTACTCAAGTTAATCCACAGACCTGGGGCACGTTAAATCTCAAGACCGGAAACCGTGAAACGGTGTGCAGCGGCTTTGAGATATGGTTTCTCTCGTTTGGTGGGCATGTCTCTCGTTTATTGGCTGTGTCACAGGTGATACCCAATCAGCCGAGACATGTCTGTAAACTTGTGGTAATAGAATGGCAGAGCGCTTGCGCACACAACAGTTGTTACTAACCTAGCTCTGGGAAGCTTATTCCTCGGAGTCCTTATGTTTTTTTCGCCCAGCAATTTTCCTTGGATTAGGGTGGTACCTAAATCATGGTTGCAGCTGTCGCTGTGGTCCTGCTCCACGCCCTGCTATGCCCTGCTACACCCTGCTACGCTCTGCAGTGCCCTGCTACGCCTTGCTACACCCTGTAAAGCCCTGCAGTGCCCTGCTACGCTATGAACTACTACAACTACTATTTCTATTGTGACTATAATTGCTACTGTTCATCACACCCCCAACCGGCACCGTCAGACACCTCCTACCAAGAGTCTGGGTCTGTCTCAGGTTTCTCCCTAAAAGGAAGTTTTTCCTCACCACTGTCGCACTAAATGCTCTTGGGGGAATTACTGGAATTGTTGGGTCTTTGTAAATTATAGAGTGTGGTCTAGACCTACTCTATCTGTAAAGTGTCCTTGTTATGATTTGATACTATAAATACAATTGAATTGAATTGAACAGGGTGTTCAACGCACCCCCGTGACCCTGGATACAAGCGTTGGAGGCGGAGCTTGGTTCCTTCCTATGACAGTTCCTCAGTGGCACATGAAGCCATAGAGCAGACGCTGCTTCCTTTTTAGCGCTCCGCCAACTTGACTGGTTGTTAAACGATCGCCTGGCTCTGCTAGACTTTCCAGACCGAATGGATCAAATTCTGATAGAACAACAAGTCATTTTGCGGGAGTTGTGACGCTCAAAAATATGTGGGATGGTAATACGTTCACTACACTTTTAAACGAGGCCACGTCTATTTAGGAGACAGGAAGTGCGTAGTGATTCATACCATTGGCGCTATCTTTAGTTATAGAGACTCTTTGCTTGCAGCATGTTTCTGTATTTGGTCACAGTGGGTCCTATTGTAACAATCTAAGCGCACGGTGTGAAGCGCCTGGTGCAGGAGTGTTTAGGGCGTGTCCAAATCCACTTTTGCTATTTTGACGACGAAATAAAAAGGGTCAGTGCGCCGGGCGCCTGGTCCTAAAGGGTTGTCCTTAGTGTCTTCATTAATCAGAGGTGTGTTTTGGGCGTAACATGCAATCAACCAATCAGAGATCATCTCCAATTCCCTTTAAAAGCCAGGCGCGTTTGGACCTTGGAGCATTGCTGTTATGATGGAGGATTTACACCGTAATATTACACACATTTTACTAATGTGCTGTTAAAATAACAATGAAATGCTGCGTTATTGACTTTAGACCAGGTTTTTGTTGGTCAATGGCGCGATCACTTCCCGCTGCCTCAAGATGGCAATACTCCCAGAATGCACCTGAACACACCTCCCTGTAAGACCAGCACGCCCCAGAATGCACCTGAACACACCTCCCTGTAAGACCGGCTCTCCGTGGGCGCACAGATGGGCGCAGGTGCATTTGCTATTTAAACGACGCGGGCACTGGGCGGGAAATCGACAGCTGCGTGGGTCTTAAACTAGCAAAGACACTTGCGTTGGGCTTTGCGCTGCGTTGTGCCGGGTGAAAGATAGGGCCTGTTGTCTGTCTTTGCATTGCGTTGAGCATTGCGTTGAGCTGTCAGTCAGGACCAAAGACGCTCTGAATAATCAAAGTGACTCACTGAATTTGGGTCTGAGCTCCACCCGCTCCTGTTCGTCCATGTTGTCCAGGATGGTGTATTTGGTTTTCTTCCTCACTTTGTTCTGTCTCCTCCTGAACACAGGAGACACAAACGGGCCGTTCAGACACACATTGACGCCGCGACGCCATCAGGACAACAACAGGTTTGAACAAGACAAAACATCTGGAACCGGTATCGTGTGTGGGGACCTGCGTTCACCTCTTGCAGCAGCAGATGACGGTCCAGCTGACGGACAGGATGAAGACCACGAGCATGAAGCTGGTCAGGATGACATACAGCACCCTCCACTCTGACAGGAAGAACAAATCACCACAGTTACATAAAACCTGATGCATCTAACTACAAAGCTAGGACCGTCTGTGTGCGCGTCTGTCTGTCAGATATCTCAAAAACTGTTCATCCGATCTATTTCCTGTCCTTCCAGAAAAATGCGAGTTTTTCTGTGATTGTGCGGGCAAAAGTCCTCGATTATGCGGCACGTTTTCTTAAAAAATGCGATGGAATATGCAGAATATTTATGCAATTTTATGCGATGAAAACTGCAGTTTGATGAAAAAGAGAAAAAAAAGTAACCCCCCCCCCCCACACCCTGCTCTTCCATGATGTTCATTTCATAACGTTCCCATGGCAACAGGGGAAAATGGCTGCTCTTGTGTGAAGTAAACGCAACATTTTTCAACTTTCTGCTAAGATATGTTACTTTTTTGCAACAAAAATGCAGGGATTATGAAATCATGCAAGCCCCGCATATTTTGCGCGGAAATCAGCAATTTATGCAGCGATAGTGCGCCGTATTTGAAAAAATGTCAGATACTGTCCCAGAACAGTCTCCCATGACTGTCCCGGGACAGTCAGACACTGTCCTGTGACTCCCAGACACTGTCCTGTGACTCCCATGACTGTCCCGGGACAGTCAGACACTGTCCTGTGACTCCCAGACACTGTCCTGTGACTCCCAGACACTGTCCTGTGACTCCCATGACTGTCCCGGGACAGTCAAACACTGTCCCGGGACAGTCAAACACTGTCCTGTGACTCCCAAAATACCTCTGCTATTTAAATCCATACTTTAATGGTATTATATAAGCCACTAAGCCTGTTTGAAAATAAACACCTTTGCTGAAATTCATGCAATATCTTTGATGAAAAAGTACTTTTATGTTATCGACTCAGAAATCAGTATTTATTGTGTATCTTGGTTCAGGAGTTTGGGTCATTATTTCTTGGAAATGTAGTTTTTTCTGTTATTACATTCTTCCTTGAACTTCTGATTTGTAAGTCATGATATTTTAATCTGATGCCAATGATCAGAGCTTATAATTACCACAGTTGCTCTCTCCGTCGCCTAGGTAACGACGAATCAGGTTCTCCGTCCAGAAGGGGTCGCATGCACACTGCTTGGTGATTGGATCACACTGACCATGGCCCGAACAGCGGAGCAAACACACTGAAGAAAACGGGACAGAGAAAAATGATGGTAAGATGCCATTTCAAAATTTGTTCTGAAAAAAATGACTGCTGTTGTTGCAGCCATCCTACAGGGCAGATGCACACTATCAGTTAACGTTAGGGCTGGACAATTAATCGCAATTTTATCGAAATTGCAATATGGACTAGTGCAATATCCAAATATGGCAGGCGGGGCCCCATTTTTGTTAAAGGCTAAATATGTGTCAAACCATTCTGAATGAAGTATTGGGGTGCTGCAGAGACATCCCGGCCTACAGATCCTACTCTACAGAAAAGAAAATTGTTTGGTACAGATCCTCACAAAAATCACACTATAATCATTTTCAGTTTTTAGATTTGAATGAAAATGAGAATGATACAAAAATGATCATTCCCTCCAATATCGTGAATCATATCGCAATCGCAATATCAGTCAAAATAATCACTATTAGATAATTTCCTCATATCGTGCAGCCCTAGTTAGCGTCCACTAAAAGTTCTGTTGTTGCCGCTGACAGACTCAGATTATTATTCTAAGTGTCTGACAACATTATGGAAAGGACCCCTACAGAGATAGACCTTTTAGATAAAGAGTAAGATCCTTTTAGTTTAACATGAAACAGCCCCGAAATCACCATCACCAAACTCCACCAGACTCCATGTAAATAATCAGGACTTTTAGCGTGTATAGAGCCAGCATATCTCCACCAGACTCCATGTAAATAATCAGGACTTTTAGCGTGTATAGAGCCAGCATATTTCCACCAGACTCCATGTAAATAATCAGGACTTTTAGCATGTATAGAGCCAGCATATCTCCACCAGACTCCATGTAAATAATTAGGACTTTTAGTGTGTATAGAGCCAGCATATTTCCACCAGACTCCATGTAAATAATTAGGACTTTTAGTGTGTATAGAGCCAGCATATCTCCACCAGACTCCATGTAAATAATCAGGACTTTTAGCGTGTATAGAGCCAGCATATCTCCACCAGACTCCATGTAAATAATCAGGACTTTGTAGCATATACGGCCAGCATATTTCCACCAGACTCCATGTAAATAATCAGGACTTTTAGCGTGTATAGAGCCAGCATATCTCCACCAGACTCCATGTAAATAATCAGGACTTTTAGCGTGTATAGAGCCAGCATATCTCCACATGTAAATGGGTGAATTAAGGGTTTATTTCAACCAAACCAGAGTGGTGATTGTTGGAACAGTGGAAAGATGAACCAAGATGGCTTTTGTTTTACAGTATTTTGTTTCTGTGGACTTTGAAAGAGGCGTGTTTTACGAGGAAAACGTTTAGTGAGAGTTTGAGAGAGGAGTACCGGGAAGAGTTGTGTTGACGTACAGATAGCGTAGCTTACTGTTGTCTAAAAGATTTCCAACGTCATGGCTAAATATTTGGATGATTTCTAGAAGTCTGCAGTGTTTGAACTCACGGACGGTGTCGACTCTCAGCACTCTGAACAGCAGGTAGTCGCTCTTCTCTCGGAGCAGCTGGTTCCTCAGCAGACCCACCAGCCTGGAGCCGGGGGTCGGCCCAGAGGGGCCCCGCACCGAGAACCGCAGCACCGTGCTGCGCGCACACACACACACACACACACACACACACACACACAGAGACACATATACAGAACACGCGCAGCGCCACACACACACACACACACACAGACACAAACGCACGCTCACACACACAGACACACACACACACACAGACGCATACACGCACGGACGCACACGTGCACACACACACACACACACACACACACACACAGACATACACACACACAGAGACACACACAGACAGAGACCATATCCATGACTTCATATCTTTAAAGATGTTAAAACGTTGAAGCATTTCTTGATCAAAGAGTTTATTTTCTGTATTTAAAACAGATTTAATTTCTTGAATAGTTTTTCTTTTAGGTTAAGAAACTTCTTTTAAATGTTTTCTTATTAAATAATCAGAATACTTTTCTTGCTCTTATTTAAATTAATTAGTTTTACAGTATGTTGAATGTACATTAAACATTAAAATACTGTTAAAAAGAGAGCGATCAGCTGGTCATTGCGTCCTGGTACCTGAGGTGCGAGTGTCCCAGCAGCGCTTGGACCTGGATGTCGCCGTCGAGGACGTGCAGCAGCGCGGCGAGCTGTCGGACCACCGTGTCCCTCTGAGCCACGCTGACCTGGGACACCGCCACCAGCATCTCCAGCTCCACCGCGTCGCCTCCATCCGGCACGGAGACACAGCAGGGACACTACGTTACGGTCACTACGGTACGGTCACTACGTTAACGTCACTACGTTAAGGTTACTACGTTACTTTACTACGTTACGGTCACTACGGTACGGTCACTACGTTAACGTCACTACGTTAAGGTTACTACGTTACTTTCACTACGGTACGGTCACTACGTTAAGGTCACTACGGTACGGTCACTACGTTAACGTCACTACGTTAAGGTTACTACGTTACTTTCACTACGGTACGGTCACTACGTTAAGGTTACTACGTTACGGTCACTACGGTACGGTCACTACGTTAAGGTTACTACGTTACGGTCACTACATTAAGGTCACTACATTAAGGTCACTACGGTACGGTCACTACTAAGGTCACTACATTAAGGTCACTACGTTACAGTCACTACGGTACGGTCACTACGTTAAGGTTACTACGGTACGGTCACTATGTTAAGGTCACTACGTTAAGGTCACTTTCATGCTGGGTCACTACGTTAAAGTCACTACGTTACGGTCACAATGGTACGGTTACTACGTTAAGGTCACTACGTTACGGTCACAATGGTACGGTCACTTCATTAAGGTCACTACGTTAAGGTCACTATGGTACGGTCTATGTTACGGTCACTATGTTACGTCACTATGTTACGGTCACAATGGTACGGTCACTACGTTACGGTCACTACGTTAAGGTCACTACGTTAAGGTCACTACGGTACGGTCACTACGTTAAGGTCACTACGTTAAAGTCACTACGTTACGGTCACAATGGTACGGTTACTACGTTAAGGTCACTACGTTAAGGTCACTACGTTACGGTCACAATGGTACGGTCACTACGTTACGGTCACTACGTTACGGTCACTACGTTACGGTCACTACGGTAAGGTCACTATGTTACGGTCACAATGGTACGGTCACTACGTTAAGGTCACTACGTTACGGTCACAATGGTACGGTTACTACGTTAAGGTCACTACGTTAAGGTCACTACGGTACGGTCACTTCGATGCGGCTTCACGGCGTTAAAGGTCACTTCACGTTAAAGGTCACTACGTTACGGTCACAATGGTACGGTCACTACGTTAAGGTCACTACGTTACGGTCACTACGTTACGGTCACAATGGTACGGTCACTACGTTAAGGTCACTACGTTACGGTCACAATGGTACGGTTACTACGTTAAGGTCACTACGTTAAGGTCACTACGGTACGGTCACTATGTTACGGTCACAATGGTACGGTCACTACGTTAAGGTCACTACGTTACGGTCACAATGGCACGGTTACTACGTTACGGTCACAATGGCACGGTTACTACGTTAAGGTCACAACGTTAAGGTCACTACGGTATGGTCACTACATTACAGTCACTACGGTACGGTCACTACGGTACGGTCACGACGTTAAGGTCACTACGTTACGGTGACTTTGTTACGGTCACTACGGTACGGTCACTACGTTAAGGTCACTACGGTACGGTCACTACGGTACGGTCACTACATTAAGGTCACTACATTACGGTCACTACGGTACGGTCACTTTCGATGCGGTACGACCATTAAGGTCACTTGTTACGGTACTCTACGGTCACTACATTAAGGTCACTACGTTAATGTCACTACATTAAGGTCACTACGGTACGGTCACTACGGTACTTTCACTACGTTACTTTCACTACGGTACGGTCACTACGGTACGGTCACTACGGTACGGTCACTACGTTAAGGTCACTACATTATGGTCACTGTTACTTTCACTACAGTACGGTCACTGTTACTTTCACTACAGTACGGTCACTATGTTAAGGTCACTATGGTACGGTCACTACGGTACGGTCACTATGTTACGGTCACTACGGTACGGTCACTACGGTACAGTCACTACATTAAGGTCACTACATTACGGTCACTACGTTACTGTCACTACGGTACGGTCACTACGGTACGGTCACTACATTACGGTCACTACAGTACGGTCACTACGTTACGGTCACTACGTTAAGGTCACTACGTTACTCAAAACACCTGTGTGGGTGCTCAGGGCCTTTAAGACCTCGTGAAAACCTACCTGGCCGGACCTCCACGGTGCCGGTGGCGGAGCTGGAGCGCCCCTGAGCGTCGGTCACCCTAAGCTGGAACAGGTAGGTGCCCTCCACCAGGTTGGCCAGGTACAGGGAGGCCTGAGTCTCTGAGCCGTACAGCACGTCCTGCACACACACATGCACACAAACACACACACACACACACAGATACACGCATATACACACAAACACACACACACAGATACACACATATACACACATATAGACGCACAGACACACACACATATACACACACAAACACACACACACACAGATGCATCACAGGAGCCTTACTAAAGCAACTACCACATTATTGTCCAAAGAATCAATATAATATCGTATTGTGATAAAACTCTAATCTACTTTTATCTAATCAGAGTCACGCTAATCTAATAAATGTTCTCTAAATCTCTCCTCTTGTCTTCGGTGTCAGAAGGTGTGTACTGACCCCGGCAGCAGGACTCTGGTTGTCTCGGACCCACAGGTAGCGCACCTCGGCCTGGTCTCCGTTGGTTATGGAGCCCCGGAGCACCAGAGAGTTGTTGGGCAGAGAGAGAGTGTGGCTGCCGCTGGCGTGAGCGACAGGAGGAAGACTTAGGGCTGCAGGAGGAAACGTAAGAGTTAACATGGCACATGTGGCACTAAAGGTCAGTTCTGGTTCTTTAGGGTTGTAAAAAAAACATTATTTTCATGACTGATGAAACATACAATTAGGGCTGCACAATGAATCGCAATCTTATTGAAATCCCTATATGGACTAGTGCAATATCCAAGTCGCAGACAATGTAGGACACATTTGGGATAATGTAAGTATGGGTACACAACTCAGCAACGTATAGAACATAGGTTGAGTCATTTTAAGACATTTTGACGTGGAAAAGTTACATATTATCACTTCAGGGCCGGCCGGTGGCAAAGACAGTATAGGCAAATGCCATGGGCGCAATGAGTAAAGAAAAGTAAAAAATAAGAAAAAATAATCGGAAAAAGTGATAAAAATAACAAAAAAAGTTTCAAAAACCACAAAAAAAAAAAACTAAAACAATAGGGAAAGTGCGAAGAAAAAACATCAACAAAAAGCGATATAAATGTAGGGAAAAGCACCAAAAACCACAAAAAAACCCGACAAAAACAGCTGATATCTTGCCTACGGCCAGCTCTGTGGACCCTAATTATTTAAGCTGTGATTTGCTCTCTGCGCGCCGCTACATAGAGCGCAGAGAGTGAAGCGCAGCGCAGGTAAATGTCATCAAGGGTGGCAAGGAAGCCATTTCCCGTTGCTAGGTAACAACATGCTGTTATCTCATTGGTTTGCGATTTCGAAAGGTCAGCTGCAACTAGGTCAAAAGTTGAAATAATTTGAACTTTGAGCGCAGCGCAAAGCGGCAAATACGAGCGGTTTGCAACTAGGCGCGGCACAATTAATCGCAATTTTATCGAAATCGCAATTTGGAATAGTGCAATATCCAAATCGGGCAATATTTGTTAATGGCAAAATATGTGTCAAACCATTCTAAATAAAGTATTGTGGTGCTGCAGAGACATCCCGGCCTACAAATCGTATCCTACAATCTAAATCATTATTAGTTTGGTATAGATCCTCGCAAAAATCACACTATAATCATTTTAATTGTTTAAATTTTAATATTTTTCAATGAAAATTGTTGGGTGTAATTGTTTTATTTATTTATTTATTTTTTACATTTTTCCACAAAATTGTAAAAAACAAATTGACTTTGGGCCAGTAGCGTTGAACCCTGAACCCTCTGACCTTCCTGCACCCTGACAGTCAGCGTGGCGCTGTCTGTCGCCCCCTGCCGGTCACACACAGTCAGTCTGAAGGTGTAGCGTCCAACCCGAAGGCCTGTCGCCATGGCTACCGCCTGGTCTGCTCCCTCCAGCTTTAAACCCAGCGGGCCGCTGCAAAAAAACGTGACGGAGAAAAAACCCCACAGGTGAAAGAGCTAAGAGTTATTAAATCGTGGTTAGAACATCGAACAGCAAGGCGCGTCTGAAACACGAGGACCGTTTCCTACCTGATGGCGTCCCAGTGGTAGCTGGCGATGCCGCGGTCGCCGCTGCTTCCGCTGCCGTCGAGTGACAAGTTGCTCACCGGGAGAAGCAACTTCCTGTCAGGACCCACGACGGCCACTGGGCCACGGTTTGACCCTCCGGCCTCTGATTCTGAACAAAGAGAGGGGGGGATAAAAGGAGTATAAGAAACATGGAGACATCCACTGCTGTATTTCTGCAGTATTTCTTTATTTTTAGCTGCCTATAGACTTGAAACACACTGGTAGGTGATAGCTGGAAAAGAAAAAAATGTATATATGTGTATGCATGTGTACATATTTATGCATGTGTTTATGTATATGCATGTGTATATGTGTATGTATGTATGTGTATGCATGTGTATATGTGCGTGTAAGTATTTATATATGCATGTATGTGTATATGTGTGTATGCATGTATGTATGTGTATGCATGTGTATATGTGTATGTATGTGTGTGTATGTGTATGCATGTGTGTATGGGTATGCATGTGTATATATGCATGTATGTGTATATGTGTATGCATGTGTATATGTGCGTGTAAGTATGTATATATGCATGTATGTGTATATGTGCGTGTAAGTATGTACAGTGCCTTGCGAAAGTATTCGGCCCCCTTGAACGTTTCGACCTTTTGCCACATTTCAGGCCTCAAACATAAAGATATAAAACTGTAATTTTTTGTAAAGAATCAACAACAAGTGGGTCCCAATTATGAAGTGGAACGAAATTCATTGGCTATTTCAAACTTTTTAACAAATAAAAACTGAAAAAGTGGGCGCAAGTTAAAATTATTCCAGCCCCTTTACTTTCAGTGCAGCAAACTCTCTCCAGAAGTTCAGTGAGGATCTCTTGAATGATCCAATGTTGACCTAAATGACTAATGATGATAAATAGAATCCAGCTGTGTGTAATCAAGTCTCAGTATAAATGCACCTCTCTGTCGATAGTCTCAGAGGTCCGTGTAAAGCGCAGAGAGCATCATGAAGAACAAGGAACACACCAGGCAGGTCCGAGATACTGTTGCGGAGAAGTTTAAAGCCGGATTGGATACAAAAATTCCCAAGCTTTAAACATCCCAAGGAGCACTGTGCAAGCGATAATATTGAAAATGGAAGGAGTATCAGACCACTACAAATCTTACGGGGACCCGGCCGTCCCTCTAAACTTTCAGCTCATACAATGAGAAGACTGATCAGAGATGCAGCCAAGAGGCCCATGATCACTCTGGATGAACTGCACAGATCTACAGCTGAGGCGGGAGACTCATGTCCATGGACAACAATCAGTCAGTATACTGCACAAATCTGGGCCTTTATGGAAGAGTGGCAAGAAGAAAGCCATTTTCTTAAAGATTTCCATAAAAGTGTTGTTTTAAAGTTTGCCAAAAGCCACCTGGGAGACACACCAAACATGTGGAAGAAGGTGCTGTGGTCAGATGAAACCAAAATCAAACTTTTTGGCAACAATGCAAAACGTTATGTTTGGCGAAAGCAACACAGCTCATCACCCTGAACACACCATCCCCACTCGTCAAACATGGTGGTGGCAGCATCATGGTTTGGGCCTGCTTTTCTTCAGCAGGGACAGGGAAGATGGTTAAAATTGATGGGAAGATGGATGGAGCCAAATACAGACCATTCTGGAAGAAAACTGATGGAGTCTGCAAAAGACCTGAGACTGGGACGGAGATTTGTTTCCAACAAGATAATGATCAAACATAAAGCAAAATCTACAATGGAATGGTTCACAAATAAACATATCCAGGTGTTGGAATGGCCAAGTCAAGTCCAACTATCAATCTAGAATTGTGGAAAGAACTACTGCTGTTCACAACTCTCCATCCAACCTCATGAGATGTTTTGAGGAGGATGGGCTCTTGTACTAGCTATTCTTCCTGTATGGGAGGTGGGTTGGGGGCTATAATTTTATATATTTGTTTTTTTTGTTTAAAGGTTTGTATCTTTTCGTTACTTCACTATTGTGTATTTTGTTTTCTTCTAATTTTTTTCTTTATGTTTGAGGCATGTGAATCGAAAGTCAAAGGAGCCCTCTTTTCTACCTAGCATGTATATGTGTATTTCGTATGTGTGTCTATGTGATGCATGTGATATGTGCGTTGTATATACTGTATATGTATATGTTATATAAGTATATGTATATGTGTATATATGTGTGTGTTGTGTGTATGATGTGTGTATGTGTTAGCTGTGTATGCTGTGTGTATGTGTTATGTGTATACTGTGTATATGTTTGTGTATGTGTTGTATGGTGTTTGTGTTGATGTGGTGTGTGTATGTGTTATGTGTTTGTTGTGTATGTGTGTGTTGTGTTATGTGTATGCTGTATGTGTATAGTTGTGTGTATGTGTAGTGTGTGTATGTGTGTTGTGTGTATGTGTTGATGTGTATGTGTGTATGTGTGTGTATGTGATGCATGTGTTTTGATGTATGTGTATATGTATAAGGGGCTATGTGTGTGTGTATGCATGTGTATATGCATGTGTGTTTAAGTATGTGTGTATGTGTATGCATGTGTGTATGTGTATGCATGTGTGTATGTGTTGGCATGTGTATGCATGTGTATGTATGTGTGTATGTGTATGCATGTGTATATATGCATGTATGTGTATATGTATATATAGGGGAAGCATGTGTGTATGTGTATGCATGTGTGTATGTGTATGCATGTGTATATGTTTATATGTGTATATGTGCGTGTAAGTATGTATATATGCATGTACTATGTGTATTCCTACATATATAAATGGGTGAAGCCTTTGAGATTGTTTTTACAAAAGTAGAAAAAGGGGGTAGGACCAGAAAAGTTTTTTTAACTTCTTCCTACTCCTTTCTGAAGATGAGAATCCTTATTTGAATCATTTACAATCATTCTGAATGATCTGTTGCTGAGTATTTTGCTTGCTTGTGCTGAGATGTACATGTTGTCATTTATATTTGATCTATTTCTTTTTATAACCTGTTCCAAATAAACTGAACTAAATATGCTCCTGCTAATCTCCGAGGTTTCCCTGCTTCATGTGGAACTTTACCGGACTCTGCGCGGTGGGCGTAGCGGTGGGCGTGGTCACGGTTGGAGGGTTGGTGCTGGGAGCCGCGGGGGCGATGTGGTCAGACGTCACGGTTCTGTCCGGGGGCTGGGGGGGGCTGGCTGTGGCTGCTGACTGGAGCACCTTCAGCATGTCTGTGGAGCATCACAAATTACACACATAATGTCAGTTTCACCAGACCCAACCGGAAGCTGCAGATGTTTCAGCTGTGTGTGTGTGTGTGTGTGTGTGTGTGTGTGTGTGTGTGTGTGTGTGTGTGTGAGAGAGATAGAGAGAGAGAGAGTGTGTGTATGTGAGAATGTGAGAGAGAGATAGTGTGTGTGTGTGTGTGTGTGAGAGAGAGAGTGTGTGTGTATGTGAGAATGTGAGAGAGAGAGAGAGAGTGAGTGAGTGTGTGTGTGTGTGTGTGTGTGTGTGTGTGTGTGTCAGCCTGTATGAGAGAGAAGTGAGAGTGTGAGTGAGGAGGCGTGTGTGTCTTGGCGTGAGGAGAGAGAGTGTGTGTGTGTGTAAGTGAGAGAGTGTGAGTGAGAGAGAAGCGTTTGTGTCTGAGCTGTGAGAGAGAGAGAGTGTGTGTGTGTGTGTGGGAGAGTGTGAGAGTGAGAAAGAGAGAGAGTGTGTGTGAGAGAGAGAGTGTGTGTGTGTGTGTGTGTGAGAGAGAAAGTGAGAGTGTGTGTGTGTGAGAGAGAGTGAAGTGTGTGTGTCAGTGTGAGAGAGAGAGAGTGAGAGAGAGAGTGTGAGTGAGAGAGTGTGTGTGTGTGTGTGTGCACAGTGTGCATGGGCGGGCCTGTAAAGAGAGAGTGAGAGAAAGTGAGTGAGAAGGGGGAGTGTGTGTGCGCGTGAGGAGAGAGAGTGTGTGTGTGTGTGTGAGAGAGAGAGTGAGTGAGAAAGAGAGTGTGTGTGGGAGAGAGAGAGTGTGTGAGTGAGAAAGAGAGAGTGTGTGTGTGAGAGAGAGAGAAAGTGAGAGTGTGTGTGTGTGTGAGAGAGAGAGAGAGCAGAGTGAGGTGTGTGTGTGTTTGTGTGTGTGTTTTTTTTTAAGGGGGGGGGGGGGGGGGGGTGGGGGGTTGTTGTTGTGTGGGTGGTGTTTGGTTGTGTTGTTGGTGTGTGTGTGTTTTTTTTTTTTTGTTTTGGTGGGGTTTTTTGGTGTTTTGGGTGGGGGGGGGGGGGGGGAGGGGTGGTTTTTTTTTTTTTGGGGGTGTGGCGCTTTGGGGGGTTTGGGGGGCCCCCCCGGGGTTGGGTCTGCAGGTGAAGGAAGGAAGAAACACCTGTTTTAGGTCAGCTGGAGACTTGGGAGAAAAAGAAGAGAACTGCTTTTAGATCCGATCCCGATCTTTGTTTCTAATAACCTCTGGGTGGAAACCTCCTGCGTCCCGTACAGACGATCTATCGCCGCTGAGCAAACGGGGACGAGGACCGGACATACTCATCTCCTCCATCTAAATTGCACATTTGATGCTTTCATATGTCATCACTTTGACTCCCGTTAGCTTGGAGAGCTAATGTACCTGTTGGGCCGCAGACTAAAGGACATGACACCACCCACACCATGTAGCAGAGACGCTAGCAAAGCTTCACGGGACAGATGGTAATCACAGCGGAGACCACGGATTGGTCAGACCTCTGTGTTTAACTAGATATCTTTAAACGTTACAGTTACGGCTGAAAATGACAACAGAAATATCCTTTCTGTTGTCATTTATCCATTTATCTGGCCATTTATCTACCCGGTCAGTGATTGTTGTGTTTTAGCCATGTGATTCGGTGTGTATTATTTTTTCAAATTGTGTTGCTTTAAAGCAGGGGTGTGAAACTCAACTTCCCAGAGGGCCACACTGGAAAAGTAGAATCGCATAAAGGGCCAGACATGTAGACTTTATTTTCATGCTTTTATTTTGAAAAAGTCATATCTTTTGACTGTATTACTCCACGTCTCATATCGTCTTCTCACTTACAGTTTGGTCCACATAGAGCCCTAAAAAAAGGCAGCAAATAGTGCCTTAGAAATCTGAGAATTTAGCAAATCAAGCAAAACAAAGATTACATTTTAAAAGTCGACTCACAGCAACCTGTTTCCCAGCTTTAAGGGCTTTCTGGGAGTCTCAAAGTCGTCAAATCTGCCAAATTCTGCTCTAAGTATCGCGTAGTTTCCTGTCTTTTTTTTTTGGGTGCACAACTAGTCGGGCCAACATTTATCGTGAACCTAAAATTGATATGCGGGCCGGATCAAAACCTGCCAGGGGCCGGGTTAGGCCCGCGGGCCTTGAGTTTGACACATGTGCTTTAAAGCAACACTAGAGAACTTTTCCTCTTTGTTCCCCCTACAGGTTGGAAGTGGAATTGTCTATTACGTTACCATTACCATTATTCGTATGTCTCATTGGAACTACAGATCTGCTACCTGATCTGGCAAACTTGCAGCAAAATAATGTACCTTAAAATAATGTTTCCAAAATTGTTTAAGTGGTCCATCAACTCGTAACAGGGTGAACGGCACTTCTGCATTCGCTTTGCGGCCCTCTGTCGGCTATAACCGCACTATTCAAGTTTACCCAGATCGGGTAGTGGATCTGTAGTTCCAATGAGACATAATGAGACACAATAAGACCTAATGCAGGGCTCGACATTAAGGCTTGTCCGCTACAAGTGGATTTTTTGTAGGACAAGTGGAAGAGAAATTTACTTGCCCCACTGGACAAGTTAAAACTCAAACAAAACAAAATGCCATGTTAGTTCACGTTATGTGCCACTCATTTCGTCAATGTTACAGAATTGAAACAAATACATATTTTACACCACAATCCCGGGCAGCGGGTCGGCGGGCCGCTAACGTTAGACCCAGCCCGCTGTTCAGCGCATTCTCCGCGAAAGCAGCAGCGAAAGCGCGGGCGAGCTAGCCGGTGTTAGCTTCTTAACTCCACCTTAACGTTACCTCCCCGCCACATTGTTCACAGAAAACAAGCTGAAAACAGAAGTCACTGCGTGGCGATAGCAATGAGCTTTGTGTGGATGAAGCATTATATACGTTATTATGTGTCACTCATTCCGTTTATGTTACAGATTTTTACTTTACCGATTTGAAACAAATACATTAACTAACGTTAGACCCAGCAGGCAGCGGAGAGAGCCGACCCGCTGACGTTAGACCCAGCCCACTGTTCAGCTCCTTCTCCGTAAGCGATACAGCGTGAAAGCACCGCGGAACCAACAAGCTAACGTTAGCATGCTAACTACGGCTTTAACGTTACCCGGTCCCACATCGTTCACAGAAAACGAGCCGAATTAAGCTGTCACTCGTGGCGATAGAAGTGTGCTTTGTGCGGATGAAGCATGAAGTTAATTTGACTCTTGGCGGCGGCTCTCTGCCTGCGTAACGTTACTAGCTGCTCCCGCTACTTGTTTGTAGCGGATTAAATATCAGGTAATAATCAACTGTAAAGTAGCTACACCTTTTTAAAGGATCCCTTGGTAAGTGAAATTGTAGAAAGAAAAAAAAAACACGTTGACACCAACATTTAGTGGCAAAATCCATTGTTATGTCTACAAAATTATTTTAGATATAGTATAAGTTCAAGTCACCACTACCTCTGGTCAAAATATTGAATTAGTATCTCAATATATTGTCTCAGTATCTCAGAATATAAACAAAGAATATCAAAGCAATGAGAAACTATAAAATATTGACTTAATCTCAATATATTGGCTTAGTATCATAATATATTGACTTAGTAACTCAACATATTGGTTCAGTATCTCAATATATTGACTTAGTAACTCAGAATATTGACTAAGAATCTCAAAGCAATGAGAACATTCAAAATATTGACTTACAATCTCAATATATTGACTCAATATCTCAAAATATCTCAATATATTGACATAGTAACTTAGAATATTGACTAGGAATCTGAAAGTAATGAGAAACTTTAAAATATTCACTTAGAATCTCAATATATTAACTTCTGCACACCGGCGTGCAACATATTACTTTGTATTATGGAGTCTGCAGATCCTTTTTTCTTGTTGAAGGGGAAATCTATTGTTGGGACACATTTGTTTCTACTGTTTAAACTGAATTGTATTAATGTTGATAGGGTTTGGATGCTTTCAATGGTTTCTTCAAATTCTGCATTAGCAAAACACAAATTTTTTTTATAAAATGATGAATCTTTACCCGGACAAGTGACTTTTGTTCATGGACAAGTGAAACGTAAATGTACTTGTCCGAAGGACAAGTGCCTCAAAAAGTTAATGTCAAGCCCTGACTAATGAGACACAATGAGACTTAATGAGACACAATGAGACTTAATGAGACACAATGAGACACAATGAGACATAATGAGACCTAATGAGACCTAATGAGACACAATGAGACCTAATGAGACACAATGAGACCTAATGAGACACAATGAGACACAATGAGACATAATGAGACATTACGACAGCGGTAACGGACAATTCCACTTCCAACCTGTAGGGGGACCAAAGCGGGAAAAGTTCTTTAGTTGCTTTAAGAAATTGCAATTCACTTCTGGGTCTTTTCTTTGATTCATCCACTGGTGGGCGCCAAAGTCAGACATTTTCAAATAATACTTTATGATTAATATCATATTAATTAAAGTTTTAAGTAATTAAAGTTTTGAATGTGGTTGTTACACTTGACATCGTACTGTAAGGTGTACCTGGCTGTGTGGGCGTGCTGGTGGGCCAATGGGGCGTGGCAGGGGTGGGAAGGGAAGTCCTTATATGGTGTTGTTGGGTGGAGACAGCTGTTGGTTTCTGTAGCAGTGAGAGTGTCAGTGATGTGGCATCAGCGCCGCCTTGTGGCTCGGTCTGTAAAAACAATTAAAAAAAATAAAACATGAGTCATTAACAGAGTCTTTGTGCTAAGCTAGGCTAACTAGGTCTACGACTCCCTCTCTGTACTGAACACACAGACGTGACATCCATTAAACGAAAAAAGAATATTTAAAGAAAAATGTTGAACATGGTGGGTTTGCTAGGGCATGGGCACCAGTTTAGAAAGATTTAAGGGAGCTGAGGGAAGAAGGTGTGGGATGAGAGGTCACATATATTAATACTGTAATAGTGGTAGTTTGAAAGGAAATTTTACTCTCCTCTTTTTGACTCCTGGTTTGCTCTTTAGTTTCTTCAAGTGCTCATTATATATCTTTTGTTGTGCATGATATAGGTTTAGAAAGTGAAAAAGCCCAAAGTCCCCCCCAAAGGGACTTACCATCTCCAACAGAAAACACTGTTCACCAACTGCTCCAAACAGCTCTATTGTAGTCCAGCCTTTACTTCAGAGACAGACGTGGTCACTTTGGAACACACGTTATAATGCTCACCTAGCTGCTAGCGTGGCACGCCCTCATACTCTGCTTCTGACTGGCTAGTAGTCCTTACCTAGGTACTGTCAGGGCACGCCCTCATACTCTGCTTCTGACTGGCTAGTAGTCCTTACCTAGGTACTGTCAGGGCACACCCTCATACTCTGCTTCTGACTGGCTAGTAGTCCTTACCTAGGTACTGTCAGGGCACACCCTCATTCTCTGCTTCTGACTGGCTAGTAGTCCTTACCTATGTACTGTCAGGGCACGCCCTCATACTCTGCTTCTGACTGGCTAGTAGTCCTTACCTAGGTACTGTCAGGGCACGCCCTCATACTCTGCTTCTGACTGGTTAGTAGTCCTTACCTAGCTACTGTCAGGGTACGCCCTCATACTCTGCTTCTGACTGGCTAGTAGTCCTTACCTAGGTACTGAGCATGTGCAACTCCCAACAAAGATGGAACAGAAGTGAGATGTCTCACTCTGTAGCTAAAACAGAGAGCTCAACACACAGGGTGAAAAGAGGAGAATGTGCAGTACAACAAAAATATGGTGTTTTTTGAAAATAAAACCACATACACCTATTCCGATATGACCTCTAAATACAATTATGAACCTGAAAATGAGCATAATATGAGCACTTTAACATAAGTCTTGCTATTTGCTACCGTGCCTCACCATTGATGTTTGGAATCCGCCAAATAAATGCAATTGTATGTTCTTGGTTGCTGTTGTATTGTTGTTATTGTATGAATAAGAAAATGGAAAAAACAATGCTGCTTGTATGAACCAGTGCAATGTTGATCTGCAGTAAACATAAATAAAAACAAAAGTTAAACAATTTCTTAAAAATAAAACCAATTTAAGGATTTAATCTCAGTCCTTTAATAGCCCCATTATGTGCACTTGTTGGAGTGCTGTAATATCCTCATTAGCCTCATTAACCTGAATAACTTAATCACTCACTGTGTGCTCTGCAGCAGCAGGATCAGTTGGTCTCCCGGTTTTGCCCTCGTCTCCCTGACTGATGTTCCCCACAGAGGAGGCTCTATTCTGGGCCACGCTGCTCTCTGTCAGCCCCCTCTCTGGACTATCCTCTGCCTCTGATTGGTTGTACCCGTCTCTTCCCTTTAAGGGCGGCTGAATGGTCGTCATCACAGCCTCCTTCTGGCTCCCCTCTGGATACTCCAAATCCAGCATGCCTGGATCGGAAAAGTCCTGCCGGGGCCCGTCGAACAGGGCGAGGTCCTTCAGGGCCTCCAGGTCTCCGGGGGCCTCGGAGGGCCGCAAGAGGGACCTCCAGCGGCTGGCGTACGGCTCTCCCCTCACCAGAGACTGCAGCACCAGCGTCTGCGGCGACTCTCTCCGCAGGAAGGCGAGGAAGGATTCGGCGCCGGGTCTCTTTCGGGGCTGGCAGCTCTCCCTCTGCTGGCAGCTCAGGATGTAGCAGCGGCCCTCGAACATCCAGGCCAGGTCGTAACCCGGCAGGTCGCAGCACGCCGCCACGCACTGCGGCAGAGACGACACGCCGGGGACCCGCAGGATACCGCTGCTCTCCACCGCCGGAGACACCACCGCCTCGGAGAAGGTCGCCCCCTGCCAGCACTGAGACGCAACGACAGCTGCAACGCAACACAATACCGAAGAATGTCTAATAAGGGGAGAACTTCCACTCTCGGGAAAACTCCTGGCTTCTGAACTGGTTGCAGGTCCAGTCTGGTTCCACATGGGGGCGCTCACGGGCCAGTGCAGAATGAATGGAGGTCTATGGAGCTATACCCCTCAAAATCCACTTTTCTCAGGTTATAATTTTTTTGTTTAGTAATTTGAATGTTGCATTTGAAAGGGGAGGATAAGAAAATACACACTGCTGGGTGTTAGATTTTAGCCTTTTAAAATGTTAATGACGTCATACACATATACGGCCAGAGATACTGCTTTACAGCAAGCTCTGAATCACTTCAGAGAATGTGGATGCCATCAAGCGGGATCTCTGGTCGTAATCAGTCCGTCACTGACCAATCAGCATTCATTAGCAGAATGCTAGCATGTTATGGCTAACAACGACTCAACCTGTAAGAAATCAAAAGGACATAAGTACTCGTTCATTCAACTTTTGACCTATAATCCATGTTGAAAGTCGAATCAAATCTGAGATTTCTCAACGACAATCAAACGAAAGAGACAAATTTAGCCGTCTAGCTCCATAGACTCCCATTCATTTTGTAGTGGACCGTGATCACCCCCAGTGGAACTCTGGTGGAACTGCAACCAAATTCAGTACAATGGGGCTTAATAGGGAGTGAACAGGCTCTCTGTATACAGGCTCTGACAATACTCTGGTTTATAGAGATCAACAGTTGTTTAACGGCTCCGGTTCCGGAAGTGTTTTTCCCCATTGAATTATTCCATTGAGGTTTCAAAACAATGCTGATATAAAGAGTTTTAAGTCTGGAACTGAGCCAATCAGCTACGAGATGAATCGTGACCACAAAACATTTGATTCGGTAAAAAACTTTTGTAAAAGGAGAATAGATGTACTTGGTGGTTGTTAATTGTTTTTTTAAGGTATATTTCATAGGATTCTAGTAAGATTTTTAGGGCATGTTTTTTTTTTAAAATTTTTGTCAATTTCTATTTTTCCCATGTTAATTTTTTTTTTTTTTATTTTTGGGAGGGGGGCTTAAATTGAAGGGAAATGTAGGAACACAAGACCTCATTTTGAAAATATCCTAGAAATGTGGGAACATAGGACCTAATTTTAAGAAAAATTTGTATTCTAAATTAAAAATTGCTGTGGGACCATAGGGCTGTGGGACCATAGGGCTGTGGGTCCATTGGGCTGTGGGACCATAGGGCTGTGGGACCATTGGGCTGTGGGACCATTGGGCTGTGGGACCATTGGGCTGTGGGACCATAGGGCTGTGGGACCATAGGGCTGTGGGTCCATTGGGCTGTGGGTCCATTGGGCTGTGGGACCATAGGGCTGTGGGACCATTGGGCTGTGGGTCCATTGGGCTGTGGGACCATAGGGCTGTGGGACCATTGGGCTTACCCCCCTTTTCACAACCTTGTAGCTTGGGGTCAGTCTGCTCGGCTGGTTAAGACAGTTATGGCTGATAATCAGAATCCTTATGGAGAAAATCAATGGGATTTTTACTCCTGGAAACCACACTGTTGAGCTCTATTACTAATACTCAAATCAACAGAGAACAACCTCCAACTCAAATGACAACATGATGTCTGTACCTTCCACACAGTGAAGCAGCAGCAGAAACGTTTTCTCCCACATGGTCAGCCTGAAAAACATCACAGGACTCTCACTGGGAGACATCAGAGAGCCAGATCAAAAGATAATAACATCATGGTAAAATAACATTAAAATGTAGCCTGTTTCATGCAAACCAGTTCAATACCACACAGTGTTACATAAATTAGGCTGATTTAACTCATTACCAGAGGTGGAAAGTTACAAATTACAAATACTAACGTTACTGTAATTGAGGAGTTTTTTTTTTTGCGAATCTGTAATTTTACTTAACTTTGACTCCAGTTTGTTTTGTTTGATGTATTTTACTTCGTTACATTTTAAATCACATCTGTTACTGAGTAAAAAAAAGAAAGTATCTGTCAACAAAGTCAAATCAAAAGCTGGAGAAATCTTTTCTTTCGACTTTTTGTCGCTTTTTCCGACGTTTGCCTCTCTTTTTGTGGTGTTTTCACCACCTTTTTCCCCAGCATAATAGCCTATTCCGTCCTATTATTGTTGCTTTCTTCCCTTGAGTTTTAAGCCCCATCCCCTCCCCTCCGCTCCCCCACTGTTAAAAAGTAAACTAGGTAACTTTTACTCTAAGTACATTTAAAAAAAAAAAAATCCAACAATATTTTTATACAATTAAATGGTTATGTGAGTACGAAGGTATTAACTGCATACTTCGTGAGCTAAAACAATATATATATATATATATATATATATATATATATATATATATATATATATATATATGTAGCATATAAGAAATATATACTATATATATATGTAGCATATAAGAAATATATACTATATATATATAGTATATATTTCTTATATGCTACAGAGAGAGAGAGAAATGACTATAACACCTGGTTAGTTAGTATCAGCACCCCGGACAGCGCAGGGTTAGTTTCAGCACCACGGACAGCGCCACCGGGAGCCCCGCCCGGCAACAGACAACACGTTGCTTATTGACCCAAAATAAACGCACCTTCATCCCTCTGACATCGCAAAATCGGACAATAACCACATATAAGACAGTTTCACTTGATTTATTTACACGAAAACACCGCATAACCGTCGTGTATGTCTACCCAAATGATGATCTCCTTAAAATACCTCGCCTCCAAAACTCCCTTGAAAATTTTATAAATTTAATGTTTCCTTGCTTAGGGATAGAGACATACATTTAATAACATTTGAATGAAAAGGTTTTTTGTATTTGTATATACCACTTTCAAATTCGGATTAAATACATTACACTAAATAGCACATCTTGCCCCTAAAACGTTCAACTTTTGAAGTAGGTCTTTTCTTAATACCAGCTGCCGTACCGCTCCGATAAATATTAGCAGTGTAAGCTGGTTTTAAATTTAGATTTGGTTGAAATGACGTCCATCCAGCACGGTGAGACATATAGCAATATCCGGCACCCAAAAAGTGACCATTAAGGATAGCAATCTAATTTTAAATAATTTCTGTTTCCCACATCTCGACTTGCAAGAGAAGGTAAAATTAGGTGATTTGTGAACGGAGTCTGGTGTACATGACGTATGCTAACAACGAACAGTCGGATGAGAATCTATGGTCTGTCAACAAACACTGAAATATTTGTTTCCGCTCTGAAAGAAAAAAAGGCGACAAGGCGTATGTAACCACAGCGAATTAAATCATTCCTCGTGTCGTTGGTGTCCCGTTTGATCGTTAAAACCCCGGTGCGTCCGCGCTAAATAAAAACAAGGAACACGTTTACACACCTGGTTGCGGTCCCAGTTCTTCAGTGGCTCTTTACTGGTTCCCCACAGTCCCGTAGGACCCAGTCAGTCTTACATGTTACATAATGGAGTCTAGTCACGCACATGGAAGATAGCCTTCAGGGCAAATTTCTTGCCAGAAAAGGTCTATTTTGACCAGGATTTAACCCCAAAGCATCCTTTCCTTAACCTAACCCACCCAACGAGGTAGATGCTAGATCAGACCCGCTACACGTGCCGAGTCTGCCGACGTCAACACAGACTTATACTGCGCAGGCGTAGTGTAGAGACACTTTTGGCTCTTGGTTGCGGATGTTGTTAATTATTTCTCCCGTTATTTATAAAAACTAAAACATTTACTATGAATGTATCAGTATATAAAATAGAGAATATTATCATCGTATTTTATTCTTTTTCATTTTATGTGAAATAAATACAACAAATAATGGATTTCAATACATTTTTTTAAGAATGATTTTTTTAGTTATTTATTTTGCATTGAAAGATATAATAGGAACCCAGTAAAGGGAACATTGTGCTGTGGTATAGGTCCCACTGTGTAAATGGTATCATTATTGTTTTACCTTTCACCATTGCAGCCCCCTCCCTCTGGAACTCCCTACCCATACACCCCCGGGACTGTACCGACCTGGACACGTTCAAAACACTAATCTAAACACACCTCTTCAGATTAGCTTTCCACATCCACTAGTCTTACATTTCTCACCTGATAGTTACTGGTTTTATTGATTTTAATTGCTTTTAATATGCTTGTTTAACTGTAAAGTGTCTTTGAGTACCACCATGTAAAGCGCTATATAAATAAAATGTATTATTATTATTATTATTATTATTATTATTATTATTATTATTATTATTATTATTATTATTATTATTATTATATATGTTTTAGCTACTGAGTGGGTCATCTTCTCGATAGGCGATCTTTGCAGTAACTAGACCAGCAGGGGCGCTAGCATCGAGTTGACAGTTTCCGGTCTGACCCGGATTCATAACAACAGATGAAAACGGCTAACAAGCTAACCGTGATTCAGGCTGCTACTTTTTTACGTTTTATTTTTAACGGTTACGGTCCGTTTACCACAGCGGGGCGTTTTAACGGCGGCAGGACGGCGACGATAGCTTGACAGCTGTCGTAGCCAAAAGCACCGGGAAACGAAATGAAGACGGTTACTCCGCGTTCAGGCTGAAGTTTGTTACCGTTAGCAGCGTCGCTTTAAACGTCAACTGCTCGCTAGCCTGCTATTAGCACACATACACACTCATCATCATCATCATCATCATCATCAACAACAACAACAACAACAACAACAACGGTCCTGTCAGCAGCAGCTGGTAACAACAACAGCACGTACTCTTTTCATTGTTTAAACCGGGACATAATGCGTTTGTGGGAAAGTGTTTTTTAACCGAAATAGTTAATTTCAGGGCGGTAATAACTGTTAGCTAGCATGCTAAGTTGGTGTAGCTGAATCATGTGAGTCTCGTTTACTCCCATGGATTATTATCGGGGGAGATTACTGTAGCTGCAGGGTAATAGGGAAACTATGTAACCCCTGTGGTGTCCTCGGCTCAAATTTGACTTGTTTTCAACGTATCAGACACTGTTTATATGCTTGATCATTTCTTTTTACATTTATAGTCAATTTTACTTGTTTTGGACTAAACTTCTATGTACTATTATAATCCTTTTATCTTTTTAGGTGTGACATTGTATGATCTGTCCAGGGACAGCAGATGTTAAATAGCCTTTTGGCTAATTCTGGCACACTGCACATTTTTTGTTATGTATTATTAGTGTGCATTGTCCCTGTTAAATAAACCTGAAATAAATAAAATAGACACATGGGTATCTTTCAACCAAAACAACATGGGGGGAAAGCAGGGAAAATTAATTATTACTTTCATGGAATTTAGAAATTGTGGGTGTTTTTTTTATTAGATTTTATAGCATTTGAAAAACATGTTGAAATAGTTTCCAAAACAGCATCCAGACTGAACTTTGACATCAACCAGTCTGTGATCCATTCAACATCCTCTGATCTTAACTATTAGTCAAAAATAATTCATAGTTTCTGCTTCTTCTTTTTTTAAACAAAAACAATAGGTATAATATCATATATGCTAGGCTTATTGACCATTGATAAAAAATAAAAATAAAAACGTTGAAAAAAAAAGAAAATAAAAAAAAAAGAAAGAATCAAAAGCATAGAAAAAATTGCCAAAAAAAAGTTTTAATTTTTGACCCTGAAGGACAACCGGTTCCTTGTTGACGGGGAGACTACACAAGGGTTAAACTTATAGATATCACCATTAAACTGTCTAGGTTGATAACTTACATTGAGACAATTATTTTTTTTTATAATACAAGTTTTCTGAAATGTGATGTTTAAAGATGCAAATAAGGCATTATCTTTTTCAATATGTGCTAATTTCTCTTACATTGTCCATATTTAATGCTGGTCTCTAGACTTTATCCTTGCACTATTGGACTTATTTGCACTACCACCATGACACCCCCTCTCATAGAGCACCTTACCATTGTAGATTATATTCTGTAGAATATTAGTAGAAGGCCCGAGGTCATGGCTGACCTCCCTGTCTCTGTTCCTTCTGGACTGTGAGAGTGCCATCTGGGCTGTAAATGATAAGACAAAATTAGGGAGTACTGCGTTCTCCCGGGAAAGTTCTAACATAGAAACAAATGAGGAAACCGAGACAGGAGGTTTAGTGATGACTGTAGGTGCAGTGTATGAAAAAGTTACTGAAGGACCAAAATATGGCAGGGTAAAATGTCTGAGCCGTGAGATGACCCTGTTGCTCCCCTTTCTGAGGCCTGTGTAAGATAAGACTGCGAAATACATGTAACAGAATACACATAGTAAAACATTTTAGGCACCCAATAAGACACTTTGAAACAAGAATGAAAACATTTGGAACACAGAGTACAACGATAAAGTATAATAGTAACAACATCTCCGGCCGAGACAGGCATTTCGTGGCTAGCGCGATACAACTTCTCCGGGCATGGGAAGCGAGACGTCTGGATTATGTCCAACTGATAGCGGCAACGGGACCATTGCGACAGAGGATAAGAAGACACCAGAAAGTTAGGGCTGGGTCAGACTCTGAAGAGACATGTTGGCGTTAGGGCGAGAGAGGAGGAGGAAGTTTGACCCATATGCACATGGTGTAATAATTTGCAATATTGTCACTAAAGATAATTGACTGGAACTAGGGGACTCCTGAATGTTATTTCTGGCCCACCATTAAACGAACACGAAGGTTAAAGGTGCAGTCTGAGACAACCTCAGACCCTGGCCACTGGGACCAGCCCCGAACCAGGCACCAGAACAACCTAGAAACTTCAGCATGCATGCTGAATCACAGGGGTCAGTCCCTGTCCTGGCACTGCAAGCGGCTCATGCTTATACATCCCTTTAGTTTATTATCTTTTCTTTTATGGTCCATATTGTTCATGTGGATTTGTTATTTTATCATCCTGTTAATGATGTATCTATCTATCTGTTTTTTATTTTTATTTAACCAGGTAGGCCGTTGAGAATAGGTTCTCATTTGCAACGGCGATCTGACCAAGAAAAGCATGAGCGTACAAGACAACCTACAGTTTTACATTCAATATAATGCAAGAAAACAGAATACAATAGGCTACAAAGGTACAGATTAAGTAGGCAGTTCAAAGCCGGCGCAAAGTGAGGTGTAAGTAAGTCGATGTATATGCTAAAGTGGTATGGTTATAACATAATATACATCAACAGACTAGGGCTGTGCTCGAGTGAAGAAATTCTTAGTCGACTAACACTCATTCAATCGTATCGACTAATCGATTAGTTGATTTAATCGACAGATCTGTAAATCTGAGTTTCTCCGCAAAGAGTTATGCTAAAAGCACCACTTTAATTCTTGTGTTTACCAGAGATAAGTCATTCAGCATGAGAAAAGCCTCAAACATGACTAATGGACTAAAGAAATCTAGGTTGACTAAGACCAAAACCACCGATTAGTCGACTAATCGACTAAGAGGGAGCAGCCCTAGAACAGACAATCTATAACATTGCTGAGATGTAGTATAGAGTCAGAATACAGTTAGTGCAAATTAAATTGTGGTCAAGATAGTTATCTATCTATCTATCTATCTATCTATCTATCTATCTATCTATCTATCTATCTATCTATCTATCTACTGTATCTATCTATCTACTGTATCTATCTATCTATCTATGTATCTATCTATCTACTGTATCTATCTATCTATCTATCTATCTATCTACTGTATCTATCTATCTATCTATCTATCTATCTATCTATCTATCTATCTATCTATCTAATTTTGTATCTATATATCTACTGTATTACATGATCAGAATAGAAATGTGACCATTGGATAAAGCCTGGGTTCAAAATGATTGTACAGATCATCTCCAAAACATTTTAAATATAATTTTTTTTTAATATTTTACAGTGAAAATGAGAATAACGATACAAAAATGATCATTCCCTCCAATATCGTGACTCATACCGCAATCGCAACATCAGGATCTTGCAGCCCTGCTCTGAGCACCGTAAACCGATCTTTTTTTTTTTTTTTTTTTTTTTTTTTTCCCCCTACTTCCCCGCGCAGACGCGTTTGTGTTGAGGCGCCGCGATGGGGAACCAGCTGGCGGGCATCGCCCCCTCCCAGATCCTGTCCGTGGACAGCTACTTCTCAGACATCCACGACCACGAGTACGACAAGAGCCTGGGCAGCACGCGCTTCTTCAAGGTGGCGCGGGCCAAGCACCGCGAGGGCCTGGTGGTGGTCAAGGTCTTCGCCATCCAGGACCCGTCGCTGCCGCTGACCAGCTACAAGCAGGAGCTGGAGGAGCTGAAGATCCGCCTGCACTCGTGCCAGAACTGCCTGCCGTTCCAGAAAGCCTCGCTGACGGAGAAGGCGGCCATCCTGTTCCGCCAGTACGCCCGCGACAACCTGTACGACCGCATCAGCACGCGGCCCTTCCTCAACAACGTGGAGAAGCGCTGGCTGGCCTTCCAGATCCTCAACGCCGTGGACCAGGCGCACCGCGCCGGCGTGCGCCACGGCGACATCAAGACGGAGAACGTGATGGTGACCAGCTGGAACTGGGTGCTGCTCACCGACTTCGCCAGCTTCAAGCCCACGTACCTGCCGGAGGACAACCCCGCCGACTTCAACTACTTCTTCGACACGTCGCGGCGGCGGACGTGCTACATCGCGCCGGAGAGGTTCGTGGACGGCAGCATGTTCACCACGGAGAGCGACCAGAACACGCCGCTGGTGGACCTGACCAACAACAACCAGCGGGGCAGAGGGGAGCTCAAACAGGCCATGGACATCTTCTCCGCAGGTAGAGAGGCGTTTCAATTAGAGCTGGGAGATATGGGGGAAAAAAAATCAAATATCACTATATTGGTGACCGAAATAACTCTATGGCGATATTGTACGGTTGACTTTTGGTGCTTTCACAAAATATGATTTACACAATGAGAGTTTGGATGAATAATCACCAATAATGTGGATATAAAGACTCAGGGCCCTATTTTAACGATCTCAGCGCGCGGAGTGAAGCGCCTGGCGCAGGTGTGTTCAGGGCGTGTCCAAATCTATTTTTGATAGTTTGATGCCAGAAAAAAGGGTCCGTGTGCCGGGCGCCTGGTACTAAAGGGTTGTACTTAGTGTCTTCATTAATCAGAGGTGTGTTTTGGGCGTAACATGCAATCAACCAATCAGAGATCATCTCCCATTCCCTTTAAAAGCCAGGCGCGTTTGGACCTTGGAGCATTGCTGTTATGATGGAGGATTTGCACCCTAATATTTTATTAGTAATCTTCTGCATGTGTGTGTGTGTGTGTGTGTGTGTGTGTGTGTGTGTGTGTGTGTGCGCTGGCGCTGTGCGTCCCTGTGTGTGTGTGTGTGTGTGTGTGTGTGTGTAACAAGCATAGTGTGTGCGCGCTGTGCACGAGCCTAGGAGCATTTTACTAATACTCTGTTAAAATAACAATGAAATGCTGCGTTATTGACTTTAGACCAGGTTTTTGTTGGTCAATGGCGCGATCACTTCCCACTGCCTCAAGATAGCAATACTCCCAGAATGCACCTGAACACACCTCCCTGTAAGACCAGCACGCCCAGAACGCACCTGAACACACCTCCCTGTAAGACCAGCACGCCCAGAATGCACCTGAACACACCTCCCTGTAAGCCCAGCACGCCCAGAATGCACCTGAACACACCTCCCTGTAAGAGCAGCACGCCCAGAATGCACCTGAACACACCTCCCTGTAAGACCAGCACGCCCATGGGCCACAGATGGGAGCAGGTGCATTTGCTATTTAAACGACGCGGGCGCTGGACGGGAAACTGACAACTGGGTCGGTCTTAAACTAGCAAAGACACTTGGGACGGGCTTTGCGCTGCGCCGGGTGCGAGAT
This sequence comes from Perca fluviatilis, assembly GCF_010015445.1. NCBI lineage: Eukaryota > Metazoa > Chordata > Actinopteri > Perciformes > Percidae > Perca > Perca fluviatilis. The sequence goes on from NC_053118.1 coordinate 36,900,875, forward strand.
AGGGCCCTAAATGGGTAAAGACAAATAATAAAACCGCTAGTAATGCCTTGAATGGTTTTGTATTTAAAGGGCTGTTACATGAAAACCAGCCGTTCCGACTGCATTGTGTGTATTTGAAATGTGTCTCTGTGTTTTCAGGCTGTGTGATAGCGGAGCTCTTCACAGAGGGCGTCCCTCTCTTCGATCTGTCCCAGCTGCTGGCGTATCGTAAAGGCCACTTCCAGACGGAGCACGTCCTCATGAAGATCGAGGACCGGAGCGTCCGAGAGCTGGTAACGATCGCTGGCGGCTGGCTGGTTGTTAAAAACCAAGTCAAGTTTTATTTATACAGCACACAATTCTTTTCTCTGACAAGAGATTCACAATCTTTTCTGTCTAAAGGGATGCTGGTTTGATCTCTGCTGTACCCACTGCTAGTATCGGCTCGGCTGCGATGTAAATGTAGCCTGACAGTAGTTAACGGGTCCTATCGGTTCTACAGTGCTGCAGGTTCCTCTGACAGAAAGTGGTTTCCTCTCTCAGGTCGCTCAGATGGTGCAGCGGGAGCCGGAGAGGCGTCTGACAGCCGAGGAGTATCTCAAGCAGCAGCGAGGGAAAGCCTTCCCCGACATCTTCTACACCTTCCTGCAGCCGTACATGGCTCAGTTCGCCAAAGAGACCTTCCAGTCGGCGGACGAGCGCATGCTCGTCATCCGCAAAGACCTGGACAACATCCTGCACAACCTGCGAGGAGGTGAGAGGCTGCCGGAGGTCTTCGCCGTTCGGATGGCTACGCGGTGAAACAGCATTTTCTCAGGGTTTCCGCGGGGTCTTCACCTTTGTGTTGTTCCCGTCCACCATGCAGCGTTTTGTTTTTCTGGGATCAAAATCTAAAATTCAAATTTATTTTTAAGGTTTTGGTCTTTTTTCGCTTTTTCCGATGTTTTTGTCACCTTTTCCGATGTTTTTAATCATCTTTTCCGATGTTTATGTCACCTTTTCCGATGTTTTTGTCACCCTTTCCGATGTTTTTGTCACCTTTTCCGATGTTTTTAATCATCTTTTCCGATGTTTTTGTCACCTTTTCCCATGTTTTTGTCACCTTTTCCGATGTTTTGGTCACCTTTTCCCATGTTTTGGTCACCTTTTCCCATGTTTTGGTCACCTTTTCCCATGTTTTGGTCACCTTTTCCCATGTTTTGGTCACCTTTTCCGATGTTTATGTCACCTTTTCCGATGTTTATGTCACCTTTTCCGATGTTTTGGTCACCTTTTCCGATGTTTTTGTCACCTTTTCCGATGTTTTGGTCACCTTTTCCCATGTTTTGGTCACCTTTTCCGATGTTTATGTCACCTTTTCCGATGTTTTTGTCACCTTTTCCGATGTTTTGGTCACCTTTTCCGATGTTTTTGTCACATTTTCCAATGTTTTGGTCATCTTTTCCGATGTTTTTGTCAATTGTTTCTCCATTTTTTTATTTTTTATTTTTTACCAACATTTTTTTAACCTTTTTCCACCATTTTTTAACCTTTTTTTTTTTTTTTTTTTTTTTTTTTTCATCCATTCTATAATATTATATAATTTATTAAATTAAAATTTTTATTTATACAAAAACCCAAAATTAACAAAAAAGATTATTATTAAAAAAAAAAAAATTTAAAAAAAATTTTTTTTTTTTTTAATATTATTACAAAGCAAATAGATATGCAAATACAGCATACAATTTTTCAATGAAAGTAGTGAACTGATCATTTATTTTACTTGTGAAGAGCGTTGTATTGACCCATATTTTTTTGGTTGAAAGTAACCCAAAATTTCTGATATAGAAACTTTTTGAAAATGGGTCAAATTTGAGCCGAGGACAACAGGAGGGTTTAAAAAGTCTTAAATTAAACTTGTGGAGACCTGGGGGGTAACCTTGCCCGTTTTCCCCCTCCAGGCTCGTCTTCGTCTTGGTCTCAGGAACGCAGCGATGGCGTGCTGAGCTCCCGGGAGGAGCAGGGCCTCATGGTGCTGGTGTCTGTCATCACGTCCTGCCTGCAGACGCTGCACTCGTGCGACTCCAAGCTGGCGGCGCTGGAGCTCACGCTGCACCTGGCGCCGCGGCTCGCCGTCGACATCCTGCTAGACCGCATCACGCCCTACCTGCTGCACTTCTGCAACGACCACGTGCCCCGCGTGCGCGCCCAGGCCGTGCGCACCCTCGCCAAGGTGCTGGCGCTGGTGAAGGAGGTGCCGAGGAACGACGTCAACATCTATCCCGAGTACATCCTCCCGGGCATCGCCCACCTCGCCCAGGACGACGCCACTATCGTCCGGCTGGCGTACGCAGGTCAGGAGAGCTTAGGGTTCGGTGGTGGTGGACATTCTTGTCGATTATTGGCTGATAGTGAGGAGATGTTTTTTACAGTGTGTTCAGGAGACAGGCAGCTAGCAGATAGTGAGGAGATGTTTTTACAGTGTGTTCAGGGGAGACAGGCAGCTAGCAGATGGTGAGGGAGATGTTTTTACAGTGTGTTCAGGGGACAGACAGCTAGTAGATAGTGAGGAGATGTTTTTACAGTGTGTTCAGGGGACAGACAGCTAGTAGATAGTGAGGAGATGTTTTTACAGTGTGTTCAAGGGACAGACAGCTAGCAGATAGTGAGGAGATGTTTTTCACGTGTTCAGGAGACAGACAGCTAGCAGATAGTGAGGAGATGTTTTTACAAGTGTGTTCAGGAGACAGGCAGCTAGCAGATAGTGAGGAGATGTTTTTACAGTGTGTTCAGGGGACAGACAGCTAGCAGATAGTGAGGAGATGTTTTTTACAGTGTGTTCAGGGGACAGACAGCTAGCAGATAGTGAGGAGATGTTTTTTACAGTGTGTTCAGGGGACAGACAGCTAGCAGATAGTGAGGAGATGTTTTTTACAGTGTGTTCAGGGGACAGACAGCTAGCAGATAGTGAGGAGATATTTTTTACAGTGTGTTCAGGGGACAGACAGCTAGCAGATAGTGAGGAGATGTTTTTTACAGTGTGTTCAGGGGACAGACAGCTAGCAGATAGTGAGGAGATGTTTTTTACAGTGTGTTCAGGAGACAGACAGCTAGCAGATAGTGAGGAGATGAACGGTGGTACCCAGCGTATGGGAGACACTGATTTAGAAAAGTCTTTCTCTCTTTATTCTTGGGTTTGCGGCTGATGTTTAGAGAACATTGCCCATCTGGCAGAGAGCGCGCTGCGTTTCCTGGAGTTGGTTCAGGAAAACAACGTGAACACCGAGCACGACCTGAGCGGCGAGGACACGGAGGAAATACTCCACCCCAACGAAAACTACGACTCAGGTACAAAGAACACACACACACACACACACACACACACACACACACACACACACACACACACACACACACACACACACACACACACAGACACGACCCATTCCTGCTACTCAAAACAAGTGTGTATCTGTGTGGCCAACACGCAGGGCGGGAAGAAGTATTCAGATCCTTTACTGAAGTAAAAGTACTAACACCAAAGCTAACTAAAGCTGTAACAGATTACTATAGCAGAGTAACTAAAGTAACTAGTAACTAAAGCTGTAACAGATTACTATAGCAGAGTAACTAAAGTAACTAGTAACTAAAGCTGCAACAGATGAATGTAGCAGAGTAACTAAAGTAACTAGTAACTAAAGCTGCAACAGATGAATGTAGCGGAGTAACTAAAGTAACTAGTAACTAACAGATAATGTAAGCGAACAGTAACTAAAGCTGGAACAGATGAATGTAGCGGAGTAACTAAAGTAACTAGTAACTAAAGCTGGAACAGATGAATGTAGCGGAGTAACTAAAGTAACTAGTAACTAAAGCTGGAACAGTAGTAACTAAAGTGAACTAGTAACTAAAGCTGGAACAGATGAATGATGGAGTAACTAAAGTAACTAGTAACTAAAGCTGGAACAGATGAATGTAGCGGAGTAACTAAAATGTAACTATAAGCTGGAACAGATGAATGTAGAGATTAACTAAAGTAACTAGTAACTAAAGCTGGAAGAGATGAATGTAGCGAGAGTAACTAAAGTAACTAGTAACTAAAGCTGGAACAGATAAATGTGTGAAGTAACTAAAGTAACTAGTAACTAAAGCTGGAACAGATGAATGTGAATTAACTAAAGTAACTAGTAACTAAAGCTGGAACAGATGAATGTGAAGATTAACTAAAGTAACTAGTAACTAAAGCTGGAACAGATGAATGTAGCGGAGTAACTAAAGTAACTAGTAACTAAAGTAACTAGTAACTAAAGCTGGAACAGATGAATGTAGCGGAATTAACTAAAGTAACTAGTAACTAAAGTAACTAGTAACTAAAGCTGGAACAGATGAATGTAGCGGAGTAACTAAAGTAACTAGTAACTAAAGCAACTAGTAACTAAAGTAACTAGTAATTAAAGCTGTAACAGATGAATGTAGAGTAAAAAGTCCAATATTTCGCTCTTAAATGTAGCGGAGTAGAAGTAGAAAGTGGCATGAAAAGAAAAGACTCAAGTAAAGTACAGGTACCTCAACATCTGTACTTAAGTACAGTACTCGAGTAGATATATTTAATAGTTACATTCCACCCCTGCGCGCCGCCGTGTGTTCCCAGAGCTGCAGGCGCTGCACGAGATGGTGCAGCAGAAGGTGGTGACGCTGCTGAGCGACTCGGAGAACATCGTCAAACAGTCGCTGATGGAGAACGGCATCACGCGGCTCTGCGTCTTCTTCGGCCGGCAGAAAGCCAACGACGTGCTGCTGTCCCACATGATCACCTTCCTCAACGACAAGAACGACTGGCACCTGCGCGGCGCCTTCTTCGACAGCATCGTGGGTAAGAAAAGCCTCCGTCGGACGTCGCTACGACTAGGGTAGGGTATCGTTTGGTATTTTTTCGATTCCGGTGCTAAATCGATACTTTTACAACGGTGCCGGTGCCTAAACGGTGCCTGAACCGGTACTTTTCAATAAAGTTATAAAAAAGAAGAAGAAGAATAAAAATAAGGGTAGTAAACAACAGTCAGTGACTTGTTTATTGCTAAGGCCATGGTCAAAATTAAAGATTTAATAATAATGTAATAACTATAACAATAACAATAACTTATTTCACCAGTAAATTGCTGTTGAACCCCAGAAGGGAAAAGTGTATTTTACAATTACTGTGAATGCACCACGAGGCTACCTGTTTTAAGTGAATGCACCGTCTGTGTTGTTTAATTCCGACAACGGCAGCTGCAAGTGAACGCACCGTCTGTGTTGTTTAATTCCGACAACGGCAGCTGCAAGTGAACGCACCGTCTGTGTTGTTTAATTCCGACCATATAAACATAGTACTACTAGTACTACTAGTACTACTAGTACTACTACTGTATATCTATGAATTGCGACAGCGGCAGCTGCTGCGCTGCAGTGCAGACTGTTACATCCCGCTGTTGAAGTCCTCCACAGTGAAATACAGTCACACTTTACACTGTTTAACGTTAGCTGTCAGCATTTTACCGGTGTTTAATCCAGCTGCTAGCTAAAGCTAGGCTAATGTTACGTGCTGTCAGGTGTGGTGTAAAGTCAAGCACCGAAATGAGGCACCGAAACTTTCGTTCTTATTCGGTCTCGTTACTACCGTTTACGTCGGCACCGGTTCCCTGTTGGCACCGAGTTTCGGTACCCAACCCTAGCTGCGACAGGGATGTATGTCGGTTGTTGTGTGTCTTGATGGCCTCCTGGCTGCGCCTGTTGTGTCGCAGGTGTGGCGGCGTACGTCGGCTGGCAGAGCTCCTCCATCCTGAAGCCTCTCCTCCAGCAGGGGCTGAGCGACACCGAGGAGTTCGTCATCTACAAAGCTCTCAACTCCCTCACCTGCATGTGTCAGCTGGGTCTGCTGCAGAAACCTCACATCTACGAGTTAGTCATTGACATCGGTAAGATCCACAGCGCGATGAACGCACCTCAGACTCTGGGAGTCGCGCTATTGGAGTTTGAAAGCAGTTTCCTGTCTTTTTGGTTTGGTCACACAACTAGCCAGGGCCGAAACTTGTTGTGAACCTAAAATGGATTTCGGGGGGGTGGGCCTTGAGTTTGACACACGTGGTTTAAAATGTAATTTGTCCTCCTTGGCTCTCGCCGTAGCTCCGTTCCTGTGTCACCCCAACCTGTGGATCCGTTACGGGGCCGTGGGCTTCATCACCGTCATCGCACAGCACCTCAACGTGGCCGACGTCTACTGCAAACTGATGCCCCACCTCAACCCCTTCATCATGCAGCCCATCATCCAGGTGAGTCCTAGGGCCCTATCTCGCACCCGGCGCAACGCAAAGCCCGATACAAAGTGTCTTTGCTAGTTTAAGACCGACGCAGTTGTCAATTTCTCGTCCAGCACCCACGTCGTTTAAATATCAAATGCACCTGCACCCATCTGTGCGCCCATGGGCGTGCTGGTCTTACAGGGAGGTGTGTTCAGGTGCATTCTGGGGGTGCTGGTCTTACAGGGAGGTGTGTTCAGGTGCATTCTGGGGCGTGCTGGTCTTACAGGGAGGTGTGTTCAGGTGCATTCTGGGGCGTGCTGGTCTTACAGGGAGGTGTGTTCAGGTGCATTCTGGGCGTGCTGGTCTTACAGGGAGGTGTGTTCAGGTGCATTCTGGGCGTGCTGGTCTTACAGGGAGGTGTGTTCAGGTGCATTCTGGGCGTGCTGGTCTTACAGGGAGGTGTGTTCAGGTGCATTCTGGGCGTATTGCTATCTTGAGGCAGTGGGAAGTGATCGCGCCATTGACCAACAAAAACCTGGTCTAAAGTCAATAACGCAGCATTTCATTGTTATTTTAACAGAGCATTAGTAAAATGCTCCTAGGCTCATGCACAGCGCACACACACTATGCTTGTTACACACACAGGGACGCACAGCAGCACACACGCACACACACAGGGACGCACAGCTGCACACACACGCACAGCTGCACACACACACACACACGCAGAAGATTACAAATAAAAATATTAGGGTGTAAATCCTCCATCATAACAGCAATGCTCCAAGGTCCAAACGCGCCTGGCTTTTAAAGGGAATGGGAGATGATCTCTGATTGGTTGATTGCATGTTGTGAATGAAGACACTAAGTCCAACTCTTTAGGACCAGGCGCCCGGCGCACGGACCCTTTTTTACTGCCGTCAAACTAGCAAAAGTGGATTTGGACACGCCCTAAACGCACCTGCGCCAGGCGCTCCACGCCACGCGCTTAGATCGTTAAAATAGGGCCCTTTATCATCATCATCTCCTTCATTTTCTCAATCCATGCATACATGTCCCGGGACCTCCCTAGATAGTTGGATATCTCAACCCTACCACCAATGTGGAACACTGGTTAAAAAGTAACAGTGAGCCCCCCCCTCCCCCAGATCGATAAGGAGCTGGTCCTGCTGAGTGTCCTGAAGGAGCCGGTCAGTCGCTCCATCTTCGACTACGCGCTGCGCTCCAAAGACATCGCCAGCCTCTTCCGCCACCTGCTGCTTCGGCAGAAGAAGCGCCAAGGATCCATCCCAGAATGCCCCACTCCCGAGGACCCGGCCATCGCACAGCTCCTCAAGAAGCTGCTCTCGCAGGTCAGAACCACGCACCTCAGTCTCACGTTATTTATTCATTGTTTTCAGTTTTATTTATTGAAATCTACCTTTTTTTTTTTTTATTACATGGAGAGCTAGCTCCGGTATATACTTATACTGATGAATGAAAATGTGGCAGGGTTGTTTAAATAAATTCCTAAAACAAATCATGTTTTGATAGTCAGGATGAAAAAATAATGGCATTTATTCCAAATATTTTACAGCAACATGTTTTTTTTAATGAAAACAACAACCAAAACTACACATTTCCTGTTCACCTAATGTTTAAATAAAGTTTAGTTGGACAAAAGACAACTTGGATGTCTAACATAAGCATGTGGACTTTTCCCACGTGCTGATGTTAGACATTGACCCTTGACCCTTATAATAAATATACAAAAAGTTAAACATTTTAAAGGTCCCATATTGTAAAAAGTGAGATTTCCATGTCTTTTTTCTTTTTTTATTATAGAGCAGGTCGAGGTACTATATGAATACTGTGAAAATACCAAAACGCTCGAAACTGTGCCTTTTAAACAAGCCGTCAGGACTTTTGTACAGTTATGATGTCACAACTATACTATACTTAGGTAGAAAGTGCCTCTACAGTGCGGTTACAGTCATTCCCCGGCTGCAATGATGGTGCAGGGACTCCTAGACCGCAGATAAGGAAGACTCAGAAACACTGACCAATCGGAGCAGACTGTGCTTTTTCAGCAGGGGAGCTTAAAGAGACAGGTGCGAAAACGGAGCGTTTTAGACAGAGGATGAATACAGGTATCTTTAGACAGACAGTATGAGAAAATAATGTTTTTGATCATTAAAGCAAACATTTTCTAGTAGAAACACAAAATACAAGTATGAACCGGAAAAAGACCTTTTTAAGTGAAAGTTAACCCAATTGATTTTCTAAACTGTTATACAAATAATTCAAATAAAATACATCATGAAAACATTCCTAGAGAGAGAGAGAGAGAGTTCTCATTTAACAAGCTGACATTAAAGACATTTGACTTTTTTTTTCATAATTAAATGTCTTAAACAGATTAATAGATTAGCAAAATAGTTGGCGATTAATTTAATAGTTGACTAATCGATTCATTGATTTCATCTTTGCAGCTCTAGTTCAGGGACAATCAGTGATGCTGGCTTTGGTCACAGGGGGGCAGTGAAACACTGCGTTTTATCCTGTTAAAGTTAACACACACACACACACACACACACACACACACACACTTCAAGTGAATTTGAGCCACAGATTTCCCACACTGCTCGGAACTTGATGTTTTGGTGTGAAATGGCTCCATGTGGTCTAATGAGTGTGGGTTTATCTGTCTTTCTGTGTGTGTGTGTGTGTGTGTCTGTCTCTGTGTGTGTGTATGTGTGTGTGTGTCTATCTGTCTCTGTGTGTGTCTCTGTCTCACTGTGTGTGTGTCTATCTGTCTCTGTGTGTGTTTGTGTGTGTTTCTGTCTCACTGTGTGTGTGTGTGTCTATCTGTCTCACTGTGTGTGTTTCTGTCTCACTGTGTGTGTGTCTGTCTCACTGTGTGTGTGTGTGTGTCTGTCTGTCTGTCTGTCTGTCTGTCTGTCTGTCTGTGTGTGTGTGTGTGTGTGTGTGTGTGTGTGTCTGTGGTTTTCATAAATCCTGTTTGTCATCAGGTCACGGTGCTGTAAAGACCAGACCTCAGAACAGCAGAAACCATTTGCGCCGAATCCTTTAATCCACTTCATTTGTTTTTAACTCAACGCAGACACATTTCCCAACTTCCTCAAACCCCAGATTTTTCCCATTAATTTAAAACTCAACCGATTGAAGTCTTAAACAAAAAAAAACTGAAAAGAAATGTCGAAATGGCAGCTTAATAATAAAACGACAAAAACGCAGAACCAAAACTCACTGGAGGAGGAGAAATAAAGTAAAATCTTTCAATAAAATTAATGAATAACATTATAAACATCGTGGGTAACATAAGCAATAAATACGCCTCTCTATATAATTTCTTTTACATCAATGAAGACATTTCCACCATAAATTGATGCAGAAAAGGCACACATTGTTGCAGGAAAAATTCACCAGAATGCAGGATATGTAGTGTTTGGTGCTCAAAATTTCAATTTGGCTCACAAATGGAGACCTCAACCCCCCCCACCCCCCACACCCCCACCCGATGTTGAACCCAAAGTTATGCGGTTGTGTGAGAAAGTGAAGAGCAGGAGGTTGTTCTGAAGGAGAAGAGCACTCCTAAAAGGGAGGTAACTCCTCATATCCTCCAGACTACAAAGCGGTATCTCAGTTTCTCAATCAAAATGACAGAATGTTAAAAACATACAGACACTCACTCCGACTCCCACATGCATTCTTCCTCAGCATCGCTTTAATCAAACAACGATCCATTGACACTAAAAAACCTAAAAGGATTTAACCAGATGATTTCTTCAGAATTCAACCACGAGGCCAGAAAGTTTCTGTAGAAGTCTGGTAACAAGATGAGTAAACCCCGGAGGAACTTCCACGGAAACTCAGATTTAAAAACTGCAGGCATATTTAATCTGCACAGGAACTCCTGTGATGAACACAGTGATTTTTACAATGTGCATTACACTGCTTATGTGTTTTAATAAACTCAGAATGGCTTAAAAAGTTTAAAGGAACATGCCGACTTATTGGGACTTTAGCTTAATCACCGTAACCCCCAGAGTTAAAGTCCATACATACATACCCTTCTCATCTCCGTGCGTGCTGTAAGGCTGTCTGACGGCTCCAGCGGCTTCAGCCCATCACAGAACCTGCAGGTGAATGGTTCCAGTAATCCTACTGCTCCGAATAAGTGACAAAATAACGCCAACATGTTCCTATTTACATGTTGTGATTTGTAGAGTCACAGCATGTACAAAAAAACAACGTAACATGAGACACAGCCATCTTCTAACCGTAAACAAACCGGGAACTATATTAACATGTAAATAGGAACATGTTGGTGTTATTTTGTCACTTATTCGGAGCAGTAGGCTAGTTGGAACCGGTTACCTGCAGGTTCTGTGCTAGGCTAAGCTACCGGTGGAACTGTCAGACAGAGTTACAACATGCGCTGAGACGAGAAGGGTATGTATCGACTTGTTTAGCTCTGGGGGTTACGGTGAATAAGCAAACTCCCAATAAGTTGGCGTGTTCCTTTTAAACTTAAGCCACATAAACAGTCACTCACACTGGGGAGGGTAGTAGTGGTTTCTGACCCACAGGCTGCCACAAACATTGTGTGGTTTTATAGTCTTGATGTTATGAGGAAAACCCACATTTGTGTGAAACATTATGCAACCACACAAAGAACCTCTCAGGACCTTGGCTTAAAGCTGCTTTCAAAAATTCTGTCCCTGTAGAAAAGCCTTTTTCTATGGGCCCCTCCCCGCATCCACAGCCATTCATTCTAGCATCTTTTTGGGCCCTGGGTACCACAGTCATAATGGTCTTAAAAAGGTTTTGAATTTGACTTGGTGAAACCTGCACAAACCCTGATCCAACCCTCCTGTGTTCCCTCCGTCCTGCTCCCATGCTGTGCAGGGCATGACCGAGGCGGAGGAGGACAAGCTGCTGGCGCTCAAAGACTTCATGCTGAAATCCAACAAGGCCAAAGCCAACATGGGCGAGCCGAGTCACCTGGGAGAGGCGGCCCAGACCGGCGTCATCGACCTGGCCGCGCTCTGCATCACCGGCCGCCAGGTGGACCTGGTTAAACCCAAGGCCGAGCCCGAGGACAAGAGAGGTAGTCCCCATCATGACGACGCAGCATTTACTCACACACCAGTGTTTCCTTTAGGATTTTTTTTTAGCAGTGGGGGCAGGTCTGTCAGACATGAATAGTTTATTGACCGGCCAGGGTTTTCTCTGCCATTATAATGTTTAACTGTAGCATCTGAGCCATTTTGGGCACCACCTGAACCGAATTAATGTAACTAAAAGACTTTTCTAAGATCTAATGATTGTAGTCGGTCCCCAGTGGACTTCTTTAGCAAGTTTTGTCTTAAAGCTATTTTAGTTAGTTATTTATTTATGATCTTCTCTAGCTTTTCCAATGTTTTAGACACAGATATGGTGATAATAATGGTCCAAAATGATGTGAAATTGCATTTTTTTTTATATTTATATCTTTTTTTTCATAGCCTGGCTCCGCCCTCCTACGTACTTCCGCTCAATTTTAATTTTCCTCCAGTACACCGTCTGGGTTTGCGGTATAGTCTTGGGTTTTCTCCGGCCAAATCTTTACCGGTTCAATCAGCGAACAGAGGGAGTGGCTGAGAACGATGACGTTGAGGTTGTGCGCTAGTTTGAGTTGTAGTTCCGTAATGGCGAGCGGAGAAAGATGGGAGCGAAGCCATTCGGTCAGAATATCCAGAAGTTAAAGCCCGAGCAAGACCAATCTTTGCTGAGTTGTGTTGGTGGCCATGATGTCGTGGCCCTCCTCCCCACGGGGTTCAGTTTTGTTTTGAGTGTCACGTAATTGCAGTTTGAAGAAACAGTTTCCTGTCTTTTTGGTGTGGCGAACAACTAGGTGGGTCAAAATTCATTGTGAACCTAAATTAATATGCGGGCCGGATCAAAATTTGTGAGGGGCCAGTTTGGCGTGCTGGCCTTGAGTTTGACTCATGTTGTAGAGCAGCGGTACTCAACCTTTTCGAGTCGTGACCCCCAGAATAATGAGGTCGGTGTTCGCAACCTACCACCCCCTCGACACTGAGAGAAAGAGAGCTGCAAACCGGTGTAAACGGTGGTTTCTACACGCCTCCCCCTGCTGATTTTAAATGATTTTTAGTAAATCATGTTTTGCTTTGCCTTTTTTGGACTCCAGCTCTGTGTAGCTCAGTGATGGATCACAGCTAACTGTGTGTTCCAGATGTTTCTCTGTAAGTCAGCAGAGTAAATTACTGCCATCTGCAATCTGCAGCCAAAGAGCTTCGAGGAAACTCCTCTCTCTAGTATCCCATATTAATCACTCTGCCTTTGTGTTCTCCAAATACCTGTCAGTCCTCAGAGTCCCTCTACACGGCCGAACATGAGGAAAGACTGTTGAGCTCTGGCATTGTATCTTTGTGCTAAACTATCATGTTAAGTTTTTATTACATTTGCACAGATGTCAGTCCTCATTTTATAATATCACTTTGTTCCTAAATGAAGACATCTGGAGTCTGAGTTGACTCTGTTTTTAATTAGAAACAAGTGACTACATCTCAAACTAGCCTAGCCTAGCTCAGCACTGATCCTGGAGGTAACCAGCTTCATCTAGCCTAGCTCAGCACAGATCCTGGAGGTAACCGGCTCCATCTAGCCTAGCTTAGCACAGATCCTGGAGGTAACCGGCTCCATCTAGCCTAGCTTAGCACAGATCCTGGAGGTAACCGGCTCCATCTAGCCTAGCTTAGCACAGATCCTGGAGGTAACCGGCTCCATCTAGCCTAGCTTAGCACAGATCCTGGAGGTAACCGGCTCCATCTAGCCTAGCTTAGCACAGATCCTGGAGGTAACCGGCTCCATCTAGCCTAGCTTAGCACAGATCCTGGAGGTAACCGGCTCCATCTAGCCTACTGCTCCCAATAAGTGACAAAATAACACCAACATGTTCCTATTTACATGTTGTGATTTCTATAGTCACAGCGTGTACAAATAACAAGGTCACATGACACACAGCCATCTTCTAACCGTATACACACTGGATGTTTACGGTAGTATAGTGATTAGTAGTGATAGTGATTTGCTCGCAGGAAGCTGAGATGCCCCATGGTGAGGAGCAGAGAGTAACAACGGTGCTTTTCAGGTGTTGCACTAATCACTCCGCCCAAGTAGCAGAAGTAGCAGTGCTTCGCCTTCTGTGAGAAAAAGAGACAAAAACTGTAAAAAAGACAATAACTTGGAAAAAGATGGTAGAAAGAAGGAAGGAAGGAAGGCAAGAATAGGTCAAAATAGTATCAACAACTTCAAAAACAGACATAAGAAGAAAAAAGTGAGAAACTTGTAAAAAGTAGGACAGTAGAAGGAAGGAAGGATAGATCAGGTCCAAAGAAGGCGCCTCAACTTTTGAAACGCAAGGAGAAAAGCAACCCGGCATTACGCTGCGGTGGCCAATGATGTAACCGGAGATCAGACCTGTGGGTGTGTTTTGAGGCGGTGTGAGAGTCCCGTACAGGAAACGGGAAACATCACTGCCTCCATCTCTGCCACAAGACAGATTTAAAAACGCCAAACGCAAGCTCTGAACTGCCCGGGAGTTTGTGGAACAGCTGACTGTTTCCTGCAACAACAAAGCACTCGCTATGTCTCACTCCTCTCTTTTCTTTCTCTTCCTCTCTCTCCTGCGAAGTGAAGCTGCCTTCAAGTGCATGCCTTGTGCTAGATTGGGGTGGGTTAAATAACACAACCAGACGTCACACAAATGGGCCGTTGACCTCCCTCAACCCTGGCGCGGATTCTTCTTCTTTTTCCCTACAAACTTATTTTAACCAAAGTTAAAAAGGTCAAAGGTGACGCCAAATCCTCCAGCATCGAGCCTCCACAGGCAGCCGCGCAACCCTTCGGCGGATCGACAGATTGCTTTTTTTTTTTTTGTTGGTCTGAACGTAGCTTAAGATAAATATTTTCTGCAGCGTAATTAGACCCAGTTGTGGAAGTCCCAGCATCTGTCGAGCACGCGGCGACGTTTGTTAGAGACTTGTTTGTTGATTGTGGCGCAAGAACAGACCTCTAGCATCCTGTTTTTATGTAGCTGTTAGGGCTGTGCAATTAACTGAAATTGAATAGTGATCGTGATTTCGGCTCCCAGTGATTACATAAACAGAATATTCGAGAAAAACAATTATCTAGATCATTACATTTTGCAAGTAAACTATTATTTCCTCTTGTGTTCTGAATGGAAAATAAAGTTTAAATAGGAAAAGTATTAAGGCAGATATCACAATTGTAGGGGTTTCTTTTACCTTTTGAATTATTTAATTTTTTTAAGTTCAATAATTGCAACATCTTTCCAGAAGTCGTGTTAAATTATCATGATTTTAATATGGACCGAAATAATCGTGATTCTATTTTTTCCCATGATGGAGCAGCCCTAGTACCTGTATGTGTTTGTTTTTTTCTTTTGTTCCTGCAGCGAGGAAGCACACGAAGCAGGACTCGACGATGAACGAGGAGTGGAAGAGTATGTTTGGGTCTCAGGAGCCGCCCTCCGCCCAGCCATACGGTAAACCCCACTCCCCGTGTGTTTGAGAGTTATTGATGTTTCCAGTAATCAGGTCACGTCTGGGACTGGTGCTGTGCAGCCAGAGGCACATTCACACTAACACAGTTTTCTAAAGCCTTGATGCCTTAATAGGTTTGTTTTAGTCTCGTGCCTGAAACCGTTTTGGTTAGGAGTGTCTCGAGAAGGTGAGTTATGCCTACCATACACTAGAGCACTGGTTCTCAAGCTTTTTTCAATAATGTTCCCCCTTTGAACAGTGTTTTTAAGCCATGTACTAGGCCATGTACTATGGTAGAAAAAAAAAGTCTCTATAAAGAGGAACAATACAGCGATGTCAACGATAACAACAGCCTTGGACCTGGAAAACATTTAGATCCTGATGGAAAAAGGAGACAAAAACTTGGAAAAAGACGGTAGAAAGAAGGAAGGAAGGAAAAAATAGGTCAAATAGTAATAAAAACTGCGAAAAAAAAACACAGTAGAAAGAAGGAAGGCAACACTAGGGCGACAAAAGTGACAAAAAAATTCCAATAAGCGACAAACTTCGAAAAAAAGAACAAAAACTTAGAGACTTGTAGAAGTAACTACAGCCTTGTAACTGAAAAACATTTAGCAAAAAATGTCACATACCCCCTGCAGTCCTCCAAAGTACCCCTAAGGGGACACGTACCCCCATTTGAGAAACGCTGCTCTAGAAGACTGAACAGACTACAGTCTGACACCATCTCCCATCTAACATTAAAGACTGTCCTAATATGCTATCCTACTCGCCTGTCTTTTACACATACAAAATCAGACAAAAAGAAGTGTAAATCAATTTAAATCAAACTGTTTTATCTATAAAAATGTGAGAGAATTGTAAAAAATACTCATTATGACTTCTTTAAATGTCCTTGTTTTATCCCACCAACAGTCCAGAAATCAAATATGTAAATCAGTGTGCATCGGTCACATACTGTAGTGAGGTTTGATGTCCCGACAGCAGTTAGAAGTTTGGCTCTGTGTCAGCAGCGGCTCGTCTCCGCGTCATTAAACACGCTGCTGGCCAATGTTTGACTCGCGTGTGCTCCGTGTCTTTGGCCACGCTAAACGTCTTCATCTCACCTTCAGCCACGTTAAACACCCAACGGCAGTCTGAGCCAAGTTTCCACTCGGAGGCTCCGAATGGGCCAAGATCTGCATTACATATGCGATTAGGCTTCATTATTCTTCTGGTTAGATTTTGTTCTTACACAAAGTGTTTATTTATTGAGATCCTAAAGAGATGAAGTTGAAGCATTATTCAGAGTAATGCGGTCATGTTTTGATATTAAAACAAATCTAATTTGGGGTTTTTGTTTCTAAACTAAATGTGTAAATTGATCGTTTTAGTTAGGAAGTTTTGATTTTACCCAGAGTCATTCTGCTCTGAGAAAACTTGATCGAGCAGTCAGTAAAACGCGGCGTCTGATGTGTTTGCAGGCTGCCGACGGGCCGGGGAGTCAGATCAGGAAGAGCGCCGCGGTGCCGGCGGTGCCCGTGCTGCAGTCGGTGGCGAGCGGCCCGGCCTACCAGCGCCGCATCAACACCTGCAAGGCGGAGCTGCAGCAGCTGGTGCAGCAGAAGAGGGAGCAGTGCAGCGCCGAGCGCATGGCCAAACAGATGATGGAGAGCGCCGAGTGGGAGAGTCGGCCTCCGCCCCCTGGTAACACACACACACACACACACACACACACACACACACACACACACACACAGACAGACAGAGACACACACACACACACAGACAGAGACCACACACACACACACAGACACACAGAGACACACACAGACAGACAGAGACACACACACACACACACACACAGACAGAGACACACACACACACAGATACACACACTAACACACACAGAGACACACACACACACAGAGACACACACACACACAGACACACACACACACACAGACAGAGACACACACAGACAGAGACACACACACACAGACAGAGACACACACACACACACAGATACACACACTAACACACACAGAGACACACACAGACACACGCACACACACAGACGCACGCACGCGCGTGCACACAGTCACACAGAGTCACACACAGAGTCACAGACACACACACACACACACACACACACACACACACACACACACACACACACACACACACACACACACACAGTCTCACACAGACACACACACACACACAGTCACACACAGTCACATGCACGCACGCACACACAGTCACACACACAGAGATGCACGCGCGCACACACACAGAGAGACGCATGTACGTACAGTCTCACACACTCACACACAGTCACACACACACAGAGACGCATGTACGTACAGTCTCACACACTCACACACAGTCACACACACACAGACGCACGTGCACACACACACACACAGACGCATACATGCACACGCACACACACACCCAGAGACACACACACACAGAGACGCACACACCCAGAGACACACACACACACACAGACTAGAGTCACACATGCACGCACACACAGACAGTCAAACAGTCACATGCACGTCGCAAACACAGAGACACACACAGACGCACACACACACACACACACAGAGACACGCACACAAAGAGACATGCATTTACATTTATCTGTATGGCATTTACTAAAAATACCCAGAAGTATATATATAATAGGTAAATATAAGGACCTTGATAGACTAAATATAAACACACAACCATGTTTGACAGTTTGATCCCACAGCGATTGAATGAGCAGCAGTTTCCACCCAGAAACGGTGACACGCATCAGTTTGGTCTCATTTAGACTCAGCGAGCTGTCAACGTGTGTTTCAGGGTGGCACCCGAAAGGACTGCTGGTCGCCCACCTCCACGAACACAAAGCTGCCGTGAACCGCATCCGAGTCTCGGACGAACACTCCATCTTCGCCACGGCGTCCAACGACGGCACCGTTAAAGTCTGGGACAGTCAGAAGATGGAGGGAAAGACCACGACCACCAGGTGAGACTTTAAAACCACCGACAGGATACGCACGAGGCGACGAGTCCCACCTGCGTCAGTTATCTAATCCAACGTTTCGCCCGTACGCCTTGACCACGTATTTGAGTTCACAGTAGGTTTGTGACTTAATACCTGCAGAAAATCTTGATTTGAATGAATGAATGAATTTGTTATTTATAGGGGCTTATAATTGTAACAAAATCCTCATGCGTCTGCTGCACAAGCCTCTGTCACACACTGCACACCTCTGGAGTCTGGACAGTTTGGCGATTTCGGGGCTGTTTTAAAAGCTCTATCTCTGTAGGGATCCTTTCTGTAATGTTGTCAGACACTTAGAATAATAATAATCTGAGTCTGTCAGCGGCAACAGCAGCACTTTTAGTGGACGTTAACTGATGGTGCGCAATTGCCAATTAACGTTACTTTGTAGCTTGTTTCGCAGCTGCCACAAAATACAAAATGTTGTTAGGTAAATAGGGCCCAGGTTAAAAAAACCGAAGTTACCCTTTAACTTCAGATTTAGGCTTGAATGTCCTCGGACCAGAGCGTCCTCCAGCTTTAGCTGTGAAAACATTTGAGTGCGTCACTTTCTTCATTCGCTCCCGCAGGTCTGTGTTGACTTATTCTCGTATCGGCGGCAACGTGAAGACGCTGACCTTCTGTCAGGGCTCGCATTACTTGGCGGTGGCGTCGGATAACGGGTCCATCCAGCTGCTGGCAGTCGAAGCAAACAAACCGCCAAAATCGCCCAAAGTCCAGCCCTTCCAGACCAGGTAACACACACACACACACACACACACACACAACACACACACACACACACACACACACACACACGCACACACAGAGACACAAACACACAGAGTCACACAGAGACACACACACACAGTCACGAGTCTCTAACACACACACACACACACAGTCACACAGTCACATGGACGCACACAAACACACAGTCACACACACACACACGCACACACACAGAGACACACGCATGCACACACACACACAGACATATGCACACACACACAGACACACACACACACGCACAGTCTCACACACAGTCTCACACACACACATACACACACACACACACACACACACACAGTCTCTCTCTCACACACACAGTCTCACACACAGTCTCACACACATACACACACACACAGAGTCTCTCTCTCTCACACACAGTCTCACACAAAAAAAAAAAAAAAAAACACAAACACACACACACACACACACAAAAACACACACACACACACACACAAAAAAACACCCACAGTATTCTGTACTTATGTATTCCTCTGTCTCATCCGTCGTATGTGTCCCTCCTCTCAGGTCTCTGGACCTGAAGGAGGACGGCTGTGCGGTCGACATCCACCATTTTAACTCGGGCGCCCAGTCGGTGCTGGCGTACGCCACCGTCAACGGCTCGCTGGTCGGCTGGGACCTCCGCTCCAACTCCAACGCCTGGACGCTCCGCCACGACCTCCGCCTGGGACTCATCACCTCCTTCACCGTCGACATGCACCAGTGCTGGCTCTGCCTAGGTTGGTCTTTGTGTCTCTGTGAGGACCGGTTTCAGGTTCAAACTAAGCCGTGTTTTTTCCTAGCTTTGTGACTGCGACTGCACGTATTTAGCGGGGGGTGTTTCCCTCTACAGGTACGAGCAGCGGCACCATGGCCTGCTGGGATATGCGGTTCCAGCTCCCCATCTCAAACCACTCCCACCCCGCCCGAGCACGAATCAGACGGCTGCTGATGCATCCGCTCTACCAATCATCTGTCATCGCAGGTGAGAGGGCGAGAATGATCTCTGTCCGTCATATTTAATACGATACGATACGATATTCATATTTGTGTTTATACGGACTGAAGGAGTTTCAGATCATCGTTCTTTACTTGTTAACTGTGCTAAACCATTCTACATGTTAGACAGGGGCTGATGGCTCTGATAGATCAGACTATACACAGTGAAGAGGATCATCTGTGTTTGATTGTTCACATCTGAAATCTAGTTCAGATCTAACTGAAGTCTGTCTGTCTGTCTGTCTCTCTCTTTCTGTCTGTCTGTAGCTGTCCAAGGGAATAATGAAGTCTCCATGTGGGACATGGAGACTGGAGATCGTAAATTCACCCTGTGGGCGAGCTCTGCGCCACCACTCTCTGAGATGCAGGTAGGTGTGCGTGTGCGTGTAAAAGCGATTAATGTTTTCAGAGGTCGGTTCAGTTCAGATTATTTTCTCATTGATTGATTGATTGATTCAAGTCTTGCTTAAAGCAGCTATAATCAGTATTTGTATAATACCAATGTATGAACAACAACGTGCCACTGTAGGAAGAAAAAAAAATGCACAAAACAACAGTTGGCAACATTAAAGAACGGATTGTTTGTTGCTAATAATTTATATAAAAATAATAACTTATTTCCCCAGCCAATTGTTATTAAAGAACTAAAAGAAATGCCACTGGATGGCAGCAGGGTTACAGTTTGTCAAGGTGCACTCGAGGTTTAGCTCAGCATTGCGTCCCGTCAGTGTTGTTTGTCCAGCGGTGTCCACTGTGTCTCAAAGGTCAGCTTGTCTCCTCTGTGTCTTCAGCTGCAGACTGTTGGACGTCCCGCTGTTGGAATCCTTTCCAGTAAAAAACAGCCACGTGCTAGACCGTTAAGCTGTCAGCGTTTTAACCGTGTTTAAAACTAGCTACTAGCTAACGGTAGGCTAACGTTACCTGCTGCCAAGTGTAGTGTTAGCTAGCTGCACATTCAGCGATGCTTCTGTTACCTGTACCGTCTGATTCAGAGCGTTAGAGGGCACAGTAGGCTTTAAAGTGGCACCGAAATGACACACTGAAATCTGCATCGTCATTCAGTCCGGTAGATACCGGTTGTTTACGGGTTTCAGTAGCCAACCCTACTGGTGACCATACAGTGGGGAGAACCAGTATTTGATACACTGCCGATTTTGCAGGATTTCCCACTTACAAAGCATGTAGAGGTCTGTAATTTTTATCATCATAGGTACACTTCAACTGTGAGAGACGGAATCTAAAAAAAAAATCCAGAAAATCACATTTATGCAAAATCGGCAGTGTATGAAATACTTGTTCTCCCCACTGTAGGGGAGCATTTTGCATCTAAGGAGACAGATAATTCGCTCAGGAGTGAGTTGAGACCAAAAACATCTAAAACAGGGAGAGAATTTTGGACTGACATTCATCAGGTGGACACAAATTTTGGAATTAAAAGTGTGTGTGTGTGTGTGTGTGTGTGTGTGTGTGTGTGTGTGTGTGTGTGTGTGTGTGTGTGTGTGTGTGTGTGTGTGTGTGTGTGTGTGTGTGTGTGTGTGTGTGTGTGTGTGTGTGTGTGTGTGTGTGTGTGTGTGTGTGTGTAGCCATCTCCTCACAGTGTTCACGGGATCTACTGCAGTCCTGCTGACGGGAACCCTCTGCTGCTGACCGCTGGATCAGACATGCGGATCAGGTCTGAACAAGACAAAAACCATTTTGTATCCGCTTGTTTTTATTGTAAGGTCAATGTAGTCTAAAGTGAATACACTCTTAATGAAATATAAAACACTTTTACACAAATACTTCATTAAATCTGTTCCCAACTCCCAATGATTTGACAAATAAATTAGTGTATAGTAGCCTTGGATGCCAGCCACTTAGCCCCGCCCACAACCTCTGAGGTCAGGAAGTTGGGTCTGGACTTGATCCGTTGTGTGGTTGCAACTATGCTCCAACCAGAGCTGTTCAGACCAATCAAATTGTCAGGGGGCGGGCTTTATACGATGATGGACAGATGATCAACAGTTATCGTAATCAACCACGTCACCAAAGAGCGCCTGGGTTGAATTCGTGACGTCTGTCTCCGTTGCTCTGATTGGTTGGAGGTCTATCCAATGGAGTGCAGAGGCATTTTCTTTCCTGGTTGGGTTGAAACACGCCCCGTAATCACAGCCCAGTGGAGCAGCATCAGACTCCTGTTCTGACCAGAATCTTGAGTATGACCACGTCAGGCTAAATGTTTAGTGTCTCGCGGACCAATGTCTTCACTTTAGCTTTAAAACGGGCCGCTAACAGCCTCTGGGAGACCGTAATGTTGGCCCGGCCCGCCGGCAGGTTGTCGGAGTTGTAACTGGTTGAAGTTAAAGTTGTAATGTTTGTTTTGTGGCGTTCAGGTTCTGGGACTTGGCGTATCCGGAGCGGTCGTACATCGTAGCGGGAGGAGCCAACGACTCGCTGCACTGCCCGTCCGTCCTCTACAGCAGGAAGATCATCGAAGGAACCGAAGTCGTACAGGTGGGTGCACACGCTCTGGACGGGCACCCAGGAGAGTGAATCGATTATTAAATCAATCGGCAACTATTATTTGAAAAGTCAAACTTCTCTGATGTCAGCTTGTTAAATGTGAATATTGAATATCTAGTGTCTTCTCTCCTCTGGGACAGGAAACTGAATATCTTTGAGTTGGGGATAAAACGAGACATTTGAGGACGTCATCTTGGGATTTTTTGGGAAACACTGATCCACATTTTTCACCATTTTCTGACATTTTAGAGACCAAACAACTCATCCATTAACCCAGAAAACATCCACAGATTAATGGACAATGAAAATAAGCGTTAGTTGCAGCCCTAGCGGGCACACACAAACACACTCACTCAATCACACACACACACACACACACACGCGCGCTTTAAAATGAACTGTGCAACGAGAGGGGATGGACAAAAAGAAAAAGGCTCATGGGAAAATGTAGTTGTAAATGTTTCAACCGTTACTTAACATTTGAAGGTGTGTTTTAAAAAAAAGAAAAGAAAACGACCCTTAATGTCTCCTGTAGGAGATCCACAGCAAACAGAAGAGCGGCGTGGTGGAGGACTCGCCTCGCCGCGGCCCCGAGTCCCTGCCCGTGGGACACCACGACATCATCACCGACATCGCCACCTTTCAGACGACACAGGGCTTCATCGTCACCTCGTCCAGAGACGGCATCGTCAAAGTCTGGAAGTGAAGACGCGCCACACACACAAAAACACACACACACACACACACACACACACACACACACACACACACACACACACACACACACACACACACACACACAGGATACATGTGTTCCTTGTGCGGTTTCTAATCTGTGATGGTTCCAGAAAGTTATATCCCGTTATCTCCCGTTAATTAAGCATTTCTATTTTTCACTGTGGTTGGTGAACACCTCCTCCTCCTCCTCCCCCATTGGCTGTTTCTGATGATGCGTTAAAGCCACGTGTGGCTTCCTGTTCCTCAACCCGTCATATGTACACAGCCCGGCAGCTGTCACAGAGGAACACTTTTCTGCCTCGCATTATTAAGGTGTGCACTTAATATGCTAATTTTTTGACATAGGTCTGTTTTTTTTTTAAAGGGTTTTTGGTGCGTTCCATTTGTACTCTGGTACTCCAGTTCCAAGTCGGAAATTTCAAATGGAAATTTCAAATGGAAAGCCCCCTGCTATCGGACTCCCGACTCAGAAAGTTCCCCAAGCAAAGCCGACCTCAAAACCCAACCAGGCTGCTCCGTTCATCGCTGTAGTAATGTACACTTTATCAGCACGTCTGTCTTATTATTTGAGTCCAACTTCTTTCTGTCGACATTTTAACCTAACGACATAACCTGGCTAGAGCTTACACTCCGACTTGTTGTACTGGCTACGCTCGACTCGGGTGTCTTCCGACTTACCAAAGTCGCACGATAACACTAACTAACCGACTGAGGCAGCGGTAGAGCAGCCACTCCCGTGCCCTGCCAGGTAAAAATCAGCAGTCTGGTGGCTTTTGAGGAGAGCGGAGATAACGGCTTCGGTTCCCCGTCGTAAAGGGCCGTCTGACGCCACGGGAAAGCGCTGAAAATGTTCTAAATATAGCGCGCGCTTAAACTGAAATAACGCGTTTAGCTGCTGCTCCCGTCCACAGCAGGACGTCGCTTAGCTTCTGTGTCGGTGCTCCCGCCCGCTTCTCCAAACAAGCGGCGCGCCCACCGCCATCTACTGTAGCTAACACGCTGGTCTCGCTTCGCCAGACCTTCCTCCACAGCGCTGCGGAGGAGGGTCTGGTCTCGTTTTGGTGGAACATGTGTACGTTCAAAAGTAGTTTTAGTCGTGCAACAGAAAACTCAGATTGGACAGATAGTCTAGCTAGCTGTTAGACAGACAAACAGACAGACAGACAGACAGACAGATAGTCAAGCTAGCTGTTAGACAGACAGACAGATAGTCTAGCTAGCTGTCTGGATTTACCCTGCAGAGATCTGAGGAGCAGTTAACCATAGTCCTCACAAATCAGCCGCAGGTTAGAACCCCAACACAGAGACAGAGGAAGGGGACGCACATCCGGTTGGAATGACTGTGGAGGAGTAGCTCATACAGACACGCTTCAAAACATCTCAACTATCCCTTTTAACGCATTTCTCATGGAGGGAATAAAATATGCATGTTGAATGCCCAAATGATGTTCTCTGTGACACCTGCCGACCTCTGTAGATTCAGTGTCATGGTTTTTTCGGGAGCATGAGGAGGTTGACGGTCCTAAACCGGCTCTTTACTCGGTCTTTCAGAGTCTGATATGCACAAAGTCAATGTTAATAATTATCACGAACAACTGGAGCTGCAAGATATTATTACGTATTTAAAAGCACTTGTTTGTCCCCTTTTCTTTTTTTTCTTTTTTTTTCTCTCTCCCTTTTTTGTTTTAAACGGACCAAAATCCTAATCCTATAATCAAATATTTAATATTTAGTTCTCATTTGAACTGTGATCTCAACCTGTGAGCCACCTGATCTCCATATGAGAATATGATCATCGGTTTTACTCTGTGGAGAGACAAACGACCAACTTTAATCAGAGACACAAACAAATGCTCTCTCTCTCTCTCTCTACTGTATATCTCTCTCTTCTCTGTCTACACAGTAGATTTTGTACATACGTTATTTTAAATCTGAATAATATAAAGTTTTGATTTGAAGCTTGTACAAACTATGAAATGATGCATTTTGTTGCTGCTGAAGAAACATGTCACCTGCCTTTCAGTGTTTGTCCAGCTGTTGAATAAAACCTGGTGTCTGACCAGCTGCGAAAACAATCCATTCTGCTCGTTATTGATCGCCCGTTTCAAACCGCTCAAATAATCACAAGATTGGCTAAGAAATGACTTCATGACGAGTTACACGTTCTCCAGGAGAGACGGTCGTTAGAAATGTAAATAGAAGTTCTCTGAACTTAATATTGCAGCTTCCGATTTGCAATTATTTCAAGTGAGACTCGGAAGTAAATTAGTCTGTCCACCAGAGGGCGCTCTACAACCTCCCTGTTCGCAACACAGATTTTTTTGTTGTCTTTTTGTTCAAAAGGACTTCAAGTTTCATATCTTAAGTTACACATTTCTGGATTATTTACAAAAATATATATATATCGGCCGATATATCTGAAAATCAGATTTTTAAATCATTAAATATATGTATGGGTATCGGCCGGGCTCTAATACCCAGTATATCCACTAAGAAAGCTCCAGGATTTCCACGTACCCTCTTAAAAATGCCCAATGACACGCAACAACATACTTTCCTTTATATATTTAATATATTTTGAATTGTCATCTGTGTTTTTCTTCGTCACACAGGCTAAATAAAGATATTTCCACCGTAACGTGGTGCGTAAAAGTGTATCAGAATACAGGAAATGAAGTCGTTGATGGTCAAAACTTCCCTGGGGGAGGACACCCAGACCCCCGCCCCCCCCTCTATGATATGCAAAACACATTTATTCCCTTTAAATAAGAACTTCTGGAGCACGTTCTAATCTGTCACATTACCTCTCAAACTGGAACATTTGCCCCAAAACCCCCCCTGAGACTGGTGTAACATGAATCTGGCCTTCAGCGTATTTTCCCCTCGGCCCGTTTTTAGGATTTACATTTTTATTTAAACCCAGCAGCCGCAGGTTTGGTCCCGGCTGATTCAGACACACAAAACGGTCCACAAGGAATTCCGTAAAATTCTTTATTGTTTGTTTTTTACATCAAGCACCATTGTTCGGTTTCATAAACCCCAGTCACGGATTTCCAGGTACAGACAGACAGACAGACAGACGATGACACCGACTGAGCAGTGAGACACGTTTAGGACCCTTTGACCCTTTTATGACCGTTCTGCAGTTTAGTTTGATCCTTTCCAGAGTCCAAAGTTTGGTCCGTCAGTTGAAATAATATTTTCTTCAGCAGCTTGTTGTTCAGATGTGAGGGGGCTGCAGCCAAACAGGGGGGGCTCTGAGGCCAGCCCCCCTCTTCCTAGGAATTTGGGGAGTTTAGTTACTTACCGGTAATGGGAGTTAATGTTCTAGAGTAGGGGTTGACCGATACTGGAACCAATGTGCATTTACAGTAAAAAAAATATCAAAATCTTTTGGAATGTTACAAATTCCCAACACAAGTAGCAATGCCACAGTGTCAAAATACTCGTGATACGAGTATATGTTTTGCTTTTTTTTTTTAATACTAAATGTAACTAAACAAAATGTCCATTTCAAAATAATATATAGAACTACTGAAGTGTTGAGTGAAAGCGAAGCAGAGGGAGAGACACAGAGCTGTAGCACACTTTTGATTTTTTTTTAACTTTATCGGTTTTATGGTCAAATAAAACCCCGATACAGATAATGTGCAGATTGCCAGATATCGTCCCTGATAAGCGAGCAGGCCGATGAGGGCCGGGTCCCTGGTTTGTGCTGGTCTGACCTGCTGCCCTCCAGCTGGAGCGTCTCGTCTGCCCAACAGGCTGAGTAACTCACCCTGACCACCATGACTCCAACTCTACGGTAGGAGCTTCCTGTGTCTCTGTCTCTGTGTGTGTGTCTCTGTGTGTGTGTGTGTGTGTCTCTGTCTCTGTGTGTGTCTCTGTCTTTGTGTGTGTGTGTGTGTGTGCGTGTGTGTCTCTGTCTGTGTGTCTGTATGTGTGTGTGTCTGTGTCTGTGTGTGTCTCTCTCTCTGTGTGTCTGTAACTGTGTCTCTCTGTGTGTGTGTCTCTGTGTGTGTGTGTGTCTGTGTCTCTGTGTGTGTTTCTGTGTCTGTGTGTGTCTCTGTGTATCTGTGTCTCTCTCTGTATGTGTCTGTGTGTGTGTGTGTGTCTCTGTGTGTGTATGTCTCTGTGTGTCTATGTGTGTGTGTGTGTCTCTGTCTTTGTGTGTGTGTGTGTGTGCGTGTGTCTCTCTGTCTGTATGTGTGTGTGTGTGTGTCTCTCTCTGTGTGTCTGTAACTGTGTCTCTGTGTGTGTGTCTCTGTGTGTGTGTGTGTGTGTGTGTGTGTGTGTGTGTGTGTGTGTGTCTGTATCTGTGTCTCTCTGTATCTGTGTGTGTGTGTGTATGTGTGACGTCTAGAAAAACAAGCTGGAGCTGATGATCATGAAATAACACTTTCAAATCTATCATTAACACTTAAAACAAATACGGAGAGAATTTAAATCCTAAGATTACAAGATAATAATAATAATAATAATAAGGGTTCTGCAACTTTCTTTCAGCAGCGGGATGGAAAAACAGCCGCATGCGAGTCCAAATCAAACATTTCTGATCAGTTATGGAAAAACATTTTAATGTTGATGTGATTCCTTCAAACATTCATTCATAATCCGCCTCCGCTGGCTCCAGGGACATAGCACCTGATGTGTAGAAAAAGTCATCTGTGAAGGAGCTTTAAACACTCAACACACAATCAGGACCTCACATTCAAGAGTTTTCTATTGCAAAATGGTGAAGGTTTAAAAAATAAAAATAAAAAGAGAGCTCTGAGATAAGAAAGAACAACTTTTCCTGAAGGCGTTTTTAAAAACCTAAATTTAATTAGCAGTTTAAATGTCCCAGAATACCCTCAGCTGTGAATGAATTCATAAAGTCTCTTTGGTGTTTTCCCTGGAAGATGCATGTGTGTGTATGTATGTTTTTTCTTTTTTTTGGGTTGTACGGTGGTGATCCGGAGGCGTCCCCTCCTCATCGGCTCTTGGTCAGACAGAGGCTCTCGCACTCGTCTTGCGTCTTGAAGCGGTTTCCGTTGCCGCCGCAGCCGCCGTACCAGAAGCGAGAGCATTCCCTCTGCTCGGTGTCGAAGAACCACATCATGGTGTAGTTCTGGCAGCCGCCCTGGTCCTGGCTGAGGAAACAGCTGTCTGGATGAAGACACGTTACAGTGGTAGACATGACTCAGCATTTCACACTCCCTTACTAATGGCTTCTGGGCGATCAAAGCTGCGCCGGGAGCCGCTCCCTATCACGGAAACAGAGCACCATATAGTGTGTTCGCCATTTTGCAGTGGTTTCCGAATTCTCCGTGACTATATAGTCATACCCACAATGCACAGCTGATTTGAGTGTACATACGATGTACCCTGCATTTTACCCACAATGCAACGCTGCAGTGTTTTCTCGGAGGAGAAGAAGAAGAAGAAGAAGCACTCACGGAAACTGAAAAGGAAAAATGGAGCGGGCTTTTGTGTCTAAACCATAGACTGTATAACAGTCTATGGTTTAGACAGTAGGGGGTAAACTAGGGGGGTAACTTTGGGATCTCAACTATCTAGGGAGGTCCCGGGATATGTCTGCATGGATTGAGAAAAACGACAAAAACATCGAAAAAAGATTCCAAAAAAGGCAAGAAACATTCCGAAAATTTTTTTTTTAAAAAAGAATTGAAAAAGGCAAGAAAAATTCAGAAAAAAAGTGTCCAAAAAAACCTTAAAAAAGGCAAGAAAAAACTCTGAAAAAGTCAATTAAAATGTTTTAAAAAAAAGCAGGAAAAATGTCGGAAAATGCGACAAATACGTCCCAAAAAATTCAACAAAAACCTCCCAAAAAGGAACAAAATCTTCGGAAAAAGCCCAGTTCTGATTACCCGAAATCTGGTCTGTTCGTTCCCGATATGGTTCACTATTTAATAAACACTATAGAGGGAAGAGGGTTTCAAACACAGTTCCAGTCTTCTGAAGTTAAGGCGCCTGCCTGCTTCATGCAGTTGGCTGCTAATTTAGTATGTTTTTTTTCTCCCATTCCTTCTGAGCGTTTCCCACATCATCTTATCAGTTGGGTTGTTATTTCTTTCTATTTTTTAAGATGATTTTTTGGGCATTTTTAGGCCAAGGAAAATAACCTTCCAGAGACGTAAACACTTCTTGTCAAAATACTTTACTTTCGCTACGTTATCAATTTATTTGCAAGTTTAAAGTCAAAGTATTTCTAGGTGAGAAACTCTTACGTAAACACTTCCCGTCCCAATACTTTGCTGTTCCGATACTTTATTTTATTTTATATATTACTATTGCAAGTTTATTGTCTATGCATGTTCCTTCTTCCAGGAAACTGGAAATCAATCCCAAAATGGAAAATGCTCACCAAGACTGTCACAAATGCATTCTTTGTAGTTAATGAGCGAAAACACAGTACGGCCCTCCTGTTAAAATCCGTTTTTACCTTTTGAGGCGAAGCTGGCCAGCTCTGGAATCGGCAGGATGTTGGGATCTGTCGGAGACGACACAGTCAACCACAAGATTTAGGCTTTTATTCAACACGTTCTGGTAACCTGTTAACATCCACCTAGCTCCCATCAGGTTAGGACTAGAGGTCTGAGACTTTATAGAGGTCATGTTGACAAGGTGTAATAGGTTTGTGTTGTGTTCTGCATAGTGTGGCACAAAGAATGTTTTTTATTATAACTATTTTGAACCATGTTAGAACTGCTGTAGCGTATGTTGTGTTTTAATCGCATGCTAATCGAGCACATTCTCAGCAACTAGAAGAACTGAGGATTCAAATGAGCCCTCATACATGCATTTTGGCCTTGCAGTTCTTCCGTTATAATCTTTTCCCTTAAGGGAAATAGACGAAAATCAAGCAAAAAGAGGTGGATTTAAAAAGGTTAAAACGGTAAAGACTTGGGTAGAAGAAAAGGATTAGCTGCCAAAATCGTGCACGTACTGTATGTATATTGGGGTGAAATAATCGGCCTCTAAATGATTTTAGTTTAAAATGTGGTATGGTTAGCATTGCTGCTTTTAAAGCAGCTGCTGCATACTGTATTGGATGTTTATTGAGTTATTGAATCTACTTTTTAATGTCCAACGATTTCTATTTTCATTTACCTTCCTCCACTTAAAGTGCCACCTAGGGCTGCACAAATGGGAGGAAAATATCGCAATAACGATATTACTTGCGATGAATGCATAGATATTTAAGTGTTATCAGTTCCGCTGCTTTCAGTGTTCTGCTAAAATACATCAAATTGCTTGTTGAACATTTTATTGAACAAATTGAACATTGAATTGGACATAAAAGGCACCACCAGCGGTGTAGTCTACGTGATACGCAGGTACACACAGTATAGCCACTAAGAAAGCTCCAGGATTTCCATATACCATCTTAAAAATACCCAATGACACATAACAGCATAGTTTCCATTATATTTTTGATATATTTAGAATTGTCATCTGTGTTTTTCTTCTTCACGTAGGCTAAATAAAGGGATTATGTCCATCCTTGGATGTGTTTATTGCACAACTTGATATTGCAATAACCATTTTAAAAAAAACAATATATTGTGCAGCCCTGCTGCCACCGATATTAAACCGAGAGAAAGGATTCCAAACGGACGAAACATTAGAGTTGTAAGACGAGATGAAGAAAAGAAACGAGACCTTGTTAATATCAAACTTTCATCCTGAGCGTCAGTACATTAAAACATATATTTTTTTTAAAGCCATTCGTGTGAGGCAGTCTATAGAAACATTGACGGTTTCAGGTTAGTTCAGTCAGGACTTACTATGGGCGCCACATGTCCGGGCACATTCGTTTTCTGTGTTAAAGCGGTTGGCGTTACCGCCGCAACCGCCGTACCAGAAGGGAGAGCATGCACCGATGACTTTGTCAAAGAACCACGCTTGGACATAGTCCCCACACTGGATACCAGTATCACTATGCAGCAGACACTGGGCTGAAAGCAGAACACACACATTTACTACACACACTAGGAACAATCCTCTGGGGCAGCAGCTCAACAACAGCAGCCTAATCAGAAAACCTGCACCCCACGGGGCAAATGTGCCTCGTCAGTTTGGTCCAATAAAAGTGCTCGTTTTGCCGCTGACAGACTCAGATTATTATTCTAAGTGTCTGACAACATTATGAAAGGATCCCTACAGAGATAGAGCTTTTAGTTAAAGAGTAAGATCCTTTTAGTTTAACATGAAACAGCCCCGAAATCACCATCACCAAACTCCACCAGACTCCATGTAAATAATCAGGACTTTTAGCGTGTATAGAGCCAGCATATCTCCACCAGACTCCATGTAAATAATCAGGACTTTTAGCATGTATAGAGCCAGCATATCTCCACCAGACTCCATGTAAATAATCAGGCCTTTTAGCGTGTATAGAGCCAGCATATCTCCACCAGACTCCATGTAAATAATCAGGACTTTTAGCGTGTATAGAGCCAGCATATCTCCACCAGACTCCATGTAAATAATCAGGACTTTTAGCGGGTATAGAGCCAGCATATCTCCACCAGACTCCATGTAAATAATCAGGACTTTTAGCGTGTATAGAGCCAGCATATCTCCACCAGACTCCATGTAAATAATCAGGACTTTTAGCGGGTACAGAGCCAGCATATCTCCACCAGACTCCATGTAAATAATCAGGACTTTTAGCGTGTATAGAGCCAGCATATCTCCACCAGACTCCATGTAAATAATCAGGACTTTTAGCGGGTACAGAGCCAGCATATCTCCACCAGACTCCATGTAAATAATCAGGACTTTTAGCGTGTATAGAGCCAGCATATCTCCACCAGACTCCATGTAAATAATCAGGACTTTTAGCGGGTACAGAGCCAGCATATCTCCACATGTAAATGTAAGAATTAAGGGTTTATTTCAACCAAAACTAGAGTTGTGATGGTTGGAAAAGTGGAATGACGACCCAAAACGGCTTTTCATAGTTTTATTTTGTTTTTGTCGACTTTGAATGAAGTGTATTTTTGCTTAAATGACTGTTTATTTACATGGAGTCTGGTGGCTTTAGTGAACGCAATTTCACAGATGTTTTTATGTTTTAAAAAAGGATCTTAATCTTTAACAGAAAGGTCAACCTCCTTAGAAATCAATGGCAAAACAAAAAATTTTATAAACGTAAATACAAGCTGCACATTTGTCCTATTAACTTACATTGTAGCATGTTTCACCTCTGCCGACTGCAGCGATCTCGCTTAGTACTGGACCAATGTCAAAGATTGTTGTTCCCATCAGGCACTTAGGGTAACACTTTTAGGGTTTTCCTTTTTATTTAGAACAACCGAAGAGAGACAGGAAAATGGGGAGAGAGGGGGGAGATGACATGTATGAATTAGAAAAGTTAAAGGGTAATTTGGGTATATTTTTTTTTGTCCCATGTATTGGTGTCTAAGTGACTAATGTGAACAAGAGTCTTTGAAATCGATCCAGTATTGAGTGAGGAACGCTTGTAAATGGCAGGAAGAAAAGAACTGTTCCTCTTTCAGAGCTGCTGCTCCAGGAGAACACATGCAGTCAGATGACAATAAAATGTAGAATTATAAATCATGTCAGACAAACATTTACTAAACAGATTTAGTTCAATCATAGTGTTTGATATAACAAAGGAAGTGTTAATACGAGATTAACATAAAATGCAGGTGACAAATAACATGTAAAAGAGATGCAATCAACAGGCTGTGCCGTTAAGGAAATAAAAGAAGTAAAAGCATACATTCAGTAACTTAGTTTGACATGCTATACTATGACTTTTTTCAACTAACAATACAAAAATTAAACTATGGAGAACTGGCCCAAATAATAACAGAACCTTATTTATTGTTACAGTAGCAGAGGCAGTCCTTAGTGTTGTTAAAGCAGCAGTAGCAGTAGTAGTAAAACAAGCGGAAGAAGCAGTTGTGGAAGAAAAAGACATACTTTATTAATCCTGCAAGGGAACAAATAGAGAGATGTGAGAGGGCTGCCCATGGACCGGCAAAAAGTCCCAGTGTAGTGTGTAGAAAAAGTACCAAGTCGAAAAAAGTCATAGTATGTCATAAAAAGTCACAGTATGTCGAAAAAAAAATCAAAAAAGTCCTTGTATAGTATGTCGAGAAAAGTCATAAAAAAGTCACAGTATAGTATGTCGCCGAGACCCTTGTGTGTATTTAACTGTGATTGTGTTTTATCTGAGATGTGGAGCAGCCTGTGCCATTCCATGCTGCGGATTGGTGGGCTATGGGAAGTCCTGCCTATTTCCTGGGGTTCCCTGCCATGGTGACGCTGATTGGTGCGGCATGCCACCACTGCCCCAATCGAGGAGCTCCAGTGAAGTCTGCCTCCTGCTTTGACTTGCAGTTGAAGGAAGCTGTCAGACCAGAGGCCTGTACTACAACTCAAGAGCAACATGTCCTGGATTTATTTAACATGACCTAACAGGTCTTATGAGCTTCAGAACTGATCTCGCTCTTGCACTCAACAGTTAGTCTTGTCTAGTTCCACTAGGTTCAGGGGTGCTGTGCACATTGTGTTTTTGTTTTGCAAAGTATTTTAGTTAGAGAGGATTTTGGTTTATCCTTTTGTTTTCCTGTAGCTGGAGTAGTAGTCTTCCTGTTGTTGTATTCCTTTGTTGATTTCCACAGCACCCATTGGCCCATTTTTCTGTTGTGAATTCTGTTTGCCTTGTTGTAAATAAATATCCTTTCAAAATACCAATTACATCTGGTTTATGTTTGTGTCCTGATACCCCTAGCAGTACGGGGTGTAACAATAGTATGCAGAAAAAAGTCTTAGTATAGTATGTCGAAAAAAGTAAAAAAAAAGTCATAGTACAGTATGTCGAAAAAAGTAAAAAAAAAGGTTGTATAGTATGTCGAGAAAAGTCATACAAAAATTCATAGTATAGTATCTTGAAAAACGTTGAAATAAAGTCATAGGATAGTATGTCGAAAAAGTCACAAAAAAGTCATAGTATAGTATGTCGAAAAAAAGTTATATTATAGTATGTCGAAAAAGTCATAGTATAGTATGTCGAAAAAGTCATAGTATAGTATGTCGAAAAGTCATAGTATAGTATGTCGAAAAAAGTCACAAAAAAGTCATAGTATAGTATGTCGAAAAAATCATAGTATAGTATGTCGAAAAAGTCATAGTATAGTATGTCGAAAAAGTCATAGTATAGTATGTCGAAAAAGTCATAGTATAGTATGTCGAAAAAATCATAGTATAGTATGTCGAAAAAGTCATAGTATAGTATGTCGAAAAAATCATAGTACAGTATGTCGAAAAAGTCACAAAAAAGTCATAGTATAGTATGTCGAAAAAGTCATAGTATGTCGAAAAAGTCATAGTATAGTATGTCGAAAAAGTCATAGTATATGTTGAAAAAAGTCATAGTATAATATGTCGAAAAAGTCACAAAAAAGTCATAGTATAGTATGTCGAAAAAAGTTAAAAAAAAGTCATAGTACAGTATGTCGAAAAAAGTCATACAAAAATTCATAGTATAGTATCTTGAAAAACGTTGAAATAAAGTCATAGGATAGTATGTCGAAAAAGTCACAAAAAAGTCATAGTATAGTATGTCGAAAAAAGTTATATTATAGTATGTCGAAAAAGTCATAGTATAGTATGTCATATAGTAGTCTTCCTGTTGTTGTATTCCTTTGTTGATTTCCACAGCACCCATTGGCCCATTTTTCTGTTTGCCTTGTTGTAAATAAATATCCTTTCAAAATACCAATTACATCTGGTTTATGTTTGTGTCCTGATACTCCTAGGACTACGGGGTGTAACAATAGTATGCAGAAAAAAGTCATAAAAAGTTATAGTATAGTATGTTGAGAAAAGCTGAAATAAAGTCATAGTATAGTATGTCAAAAAAATCATAAAAAGTCATAGTATAGTAGGTTGAAGAAATTCATAAAAAAGTCATAGTATAGTATCTTGAAAAAAGTTTAAGTAAAGCCATAGTATAGCATGTCAAAAAAGTAAAAAAAAGTTATAGTATAGTATTGTCGGAAAAAGTCCAAAAAGAATTATAGTATAGTATGTCGAAAATAGTCAGAAAAAAAGTCATAAAAAGTCATAGTATAGCACGTCGAAAAAAGTCATAGTATAATATGTCAAAAAAGTCATAAAAAGTCATAGTATAGTATGTCGAAAAAAGTCATAGTGTAGTATGTAGAGGGAGGCAGGCCAGTACAGCCCGATCCGGCAGGGAAGAGTTCTAGCCAAACAAGGCTCCTCTCCTTAAACTACCTGTCTCTCTTAGTTACGCTGCTATAGTTTTAGACTGCCGGGGGACTTCCTTCCTTTGACACGCTGAGCTGCTCTCTCCTCTCCCTTTCTATTTCCATTTGTGTGCATCCTGTCCCAGAAATGCTTGTTACTAACCTAGCTCTGAGGAGTTTCCTCCCCGGAGTCCTTGTTTTTTTTCACCCAGCGTATTTCCTTGGAGAACATTGGAACCAAGATCTTGGTTGCGGCTGTCGCCGTGGTCCTGCTGCACTCCCTGCTAAGCTCTGCGGTGCCCTGCGGTGTCATGCTGCGTCCTGCTGAACCCTGCTGCTTCCTGCTACATCCATCCATGCTCTGCTGGGCCACGCTACATCCTGTAACGCCCTGCAGCGCACTGATATGACATGAACTACTACGACTACCATTTGAAGTCACTGTTCCATTATTAATGTGACTATTATCGCCACTGTTCATCACACCCCCAACCGGCACCGTCAGACACCGCCTACCAAGAGCCTGGGTCTGTCCCAGGTTTCTTCCTAATAGGGAGTTTTTCCTCGCCACTGTCGCGCTGCTTGCTCTTGAGGGAATTATTAAAATTGTTGGGGCTTTGTAAATTATAGAGTGTGGTCTAGACCTACTCTATCTGTAAAGTGTCTCGCGATAACTCTTGTTATGATTTGATACTATAAATACAATTTAATTGAATTATGTCAAAAAAAGTCATAGTATGTCATAAAAAGTCATAGTATAGTATGTCATGTAGTAGTCTTCCTGTTGTTGTATTCCTTTGTATTTGTATTCCATTTTTCTGTTGTGAGTTCTGTTTGCCTTGTTGTAAATAAATATCCTTTCAAAATACCAATTACATCTGGTTTATGTGTCCTGATACCCCTAGCAGTACGGGGTGTAACAATAGTATGCAGAAAAAAGTCTTAGTATAGTATGTCGAAAAAATCATAGCATAGTATGTTGAAAAAATCATAGAATAGTATGTCGGTCGAAAAAAGTCATAGTATAGTATGTCGAAAAAAACTATAGTATGTCGAGAAAAAAAAAAAAAAAATCAAAAAAAATCATAGTATAGTATGTCAAAAATAGTTACAAAAAAGTCATAGTATAGTATGTCATGTAATAGTCTTCTTGTTGTTGTATTCCTTTGTTGATTTCCACAGCACCCATTGGCCAAGTCATAGTATAGTATGTCAAAAAAATCATAGTATAGTATGTCGAAAAAGTCACAAAAAAGTCATAGTATAGTATGTCGAAAAAATTACAAAAAAGTAATAGTATAATATGTCAAAAAAGTCACAAAAAAGTCATAGTATAGTATGTCGAAAAAGTCATAGTATAGTATGTCGAAAAAAGTCATAGTATAGTATGTCGAAAAAATCATAGTATAGTATGTCGAAAAAGTCATAGTATAGTATGTCGAAAAAGTCATAGTATATGTCGAAAAAAGTCATAGTATAATATGTCGAAAAAGTCACAAAAATTCATAGTATAGTATGTCGAAAAAAGTCACAAAAAAGTCATAGTATAGTATGTCGAAAAAAGTCACAAAAAATTCATAGTATAGTATGTCGAAAAAAGTCACAAAAAATTCATAGTATAGTATGTCGAAAAAAGTCACAAAAAAGTCATAGTATAGTATGTCGAAAAAGTCATAGTATAGTA
>NC_053118.1:36942665-36960165 GCF_010015445.1 Perca fluviatilis
TCCCACAGGTAGTTAACCCTAGTTTTCAAAAATATATATATGTAGGCGTTTCTATTTGTTCTATACTTTTTTAAAGATTATTTCTTGGGCATTTAGGCCTTTATTGTGACATAGACATGAGAGGGGAGAGAGAGGGGGAATGACATGCAGGAAAGTCGGAATCGAACCCTAAAAAAAATTAAATGTGGAGACACACCATAGCCTGACGTGCACCTCTCAAAAAATTTGACTGCACGTCACTCGGCCGTGGCTCGCTCTACCACACACACACACAAACACACACTCGCACACACACACAAACACTCGCACACACACTCGCACACACACACTCGCACACACACACTCGCACACACACAAACACACTCGCCACACACACACACACACACACTCGCACACACACACACTTGCACACACACACAAACACACTCGCACACACACACACACACACACACACACTCGCACACACACAAACACACTCGCACACACACACACACACACACACACACACACACACTCCCCACGTATATGCACACACACACTCCCACGCACGCACACACGCACAAACACACATACACACACACCCCACACTCGCACACACACACAAACACACACACACACCCCACAATCGCACACACACACACAAACACACACACACAAACACACTTAACACACCCACACTCGCACACACACACACACACACACACGCTACACACCCCCATGCACACACTCACACACACACACACACACACACACACTCCCCACGCACACACACACACACACACACACATTCCCCCAAGCACACAACACACACACACACACACACACACACACACACACACACACACCGGCCCTGCTATTCTCTTAAAGAGATCGTCGCACACACCAACACACAAGTATAAACACCAGGCCACTTACGAAGGCTACAGCCAAAGCTCTGCGTGGAGCCTCCGCACAACCATAAATCACGTTGTAGTAGTCTTGGGAAATGTAGGATTAGAACTAGAAGCAGTGTTGCCAGATAAAGATTACGTTTCCAAGCTAAACAAACACAAAACAGCCCAAATGTCTTGGCAGAACACGGACCAATCTGGCAATTCAAACAAACGCACTGTTGTCAGCTTCATTCATGACCGGCCAAATTTGCGAGTAACTTTACAATGTTACGGGTTGGCAGGTGTTTACAGCCCTGTAACCACAACGCTGTTCACAGCCTGATCTCTGTGTAAAAGGAATTACGAGAGCCCTCAAATTAAAGCACCCATTAAATCTTCCTCGCATCTTTTCATCGCAGTTAAACTCGGTTTAACGAGAATCCAGCAGCCGAGTGGTTGAGGCACGTACCGGAAAAATCAACTTAAAGCTGCAGTGCGTAGTTTCTGTCGCCCCCGTGAGGAATTCTAAGTAATGACAACATAACTGTCGGCGAGTCCACATGACACAAGCCTTCAGTGATCACGCACCGCCCCCCCACCCCCTCCTCCACACAGCTGCTAGTAGCCAAGGAGGACACGGAGGATTAAAAAAGCATGATGGACTCTTCAGAAGAGGTCATTATCTTCACTCGAGCTTCTGCGCAAAAGTCGCCGGACGCCACAATCTTCTGAACATAGTCCTACTGAGAGATCCAGAGAGAGTTGTGTGGAGCTGATGGTCTTAATTAGCTTTGTAGCAACTCATTAGGCAACAGCTCGAATGTAACGGACGTTCGTTAATATCAAAATGTTACGCACTAAAGCTTTAAACAGACAAACTGCTAACACGCTAAAGTGAACAAAGAGTTTGAATGTTTAGCAGAGAAATGTGTTTGAATACATTTCCGACAGAAATACCGCCACATGATTTATGTGAATATCAAACCAGGCGTACCGTAGCAGATTGCACAGTTCTGGACCTTCCTCAGGTCGACAGCCATGTCCCTCCCCAGCACCGTGAAGATGGCGTTCCCCGAGTCGTCGGCCTGGAGAAGAAATAGCAGCCGTCGTTAATCGCAGCTCTGAGAACAGCGTTACTGAGGCTCAAACAGGCAAGTGACATGAAGATCAAATACAAAAGCATCTCCTTAATCTCCAAACGTCTCTCCTCTGCTGAAATTACGACCACGTGGCCGAGAGCTTCGGTATCCGTTGTCACGGTGAAGACAGATGTCTGGCAGCGGGTGTAACCTGAGCCGAGTTGGAATGAAGTGGTGTGTTTTTAGAGCCAAACGAGGAAAGCTTCTTGGCAGCTCACATGTTCGTCACCGCGATTGTTTGAAGGGTTGAAGCTTTAACGATAATCCAAACGAGATGTCGAGCTCAGAGCCAAAACGAGAGGCACGGTGTAAGGAGTAGGAGGCCAGTTTGTCAGTGTGACACTATTAAATTCAAAGCAGGAAAAATTAGGCAGTGTAAAGGGAAATGAAACGTTATTTCCTGATTGTTTCACGGCGGTTACATTCTAATGACGAAATAAGACACGTTTATATAGCTACGTAAAGTAGAGCGCTGTGATTTGTGAGCATTCCTCGTATTTATTACTGGATGTACCACGGTGACA
This sequence comes from Perca fluviatilis, assembly GCF_010015445.1. Taxonomy (NCBI): domain Eukaryota; kingdom Metazoa; phylum Chordata; class Actinopteri; order Perciformes; family Percidae; genus Perca; species Perca fluviatilis. The sequence goes on from NC_053118.1 coordinate 36,945,201, forward strand.
GCCACCTTGTAAGAACGCTGTGGGCCACGTAGGGAGGAGGTCAGGGTGGATGTTTTGGGTCATAAAACACGGGGCTTTCAAGCCGGGGGGAGTGGAGTTTGCTTCCCGGGGGAAAACGAAAGACTTTCACAGAGGAAACTCGTGTTCCTTAGTATCATTTTTAATCCAAACCACGATCTTTTTCCTAATCTTAATTTGGTTAACGTTGGATTGGGTGGCACATAAATCACGGTAAAACAGAGGTATGAATTAGCACAACTTGTATGCATTTCTTTCACATCTACTGCAGTCAGATTCACTGTGTTCACTCACAAGAATTCACTTCACATGGGTAGGCACTTGTAATGACATCTCGAACACGTTAAGAGGCTAAAAACGCGAAAGCTCGGTGTAGGCAACACCGACTATTTTCGTTTTTCTCGCTACTGACAGCACTACGTGACAACAAACAACATAGCTACGTGTTGAAATCGACCGGAATTCTCCTTTAAAAGAAATTTAAACTGCACGTGAAAACGTCCATTCTTTTCAATTCAATTTTATTTTTTATTTACACTTTTGCAATTTGAACTGCGAAGACAGCCCTTACCAATCACTTACAATGTTAGTTTTTTTTTATATATATATCAAGAGACACACATACGCTGGGAACACAGTTCATGATAACCAAATCAAACCTACCTCCATTGCTCGACTAATAGCGGGAGCGTTCTTCAGCGAGATGACCACTGGGACGATGTTGAGGCCGCGGTACTCCATCATGGCGGTGACAACGTCGTTAACATCCTGCGCAGGCCCGTTAGAGAAGAAGACTGCCACCTTCCTCGTCAACAGACCCGCACGGACGCGCTTAAAGACGTTCTGACCCACAAAGCGCATGGCGGCCCCCAGATTGCGCCGGTTGGACGTCCTCTCCAGGGCGATGTTCTTCACAGCTTCGATCAGCCGGCTCTTGCGCTGGTAGTCCTGGAAGCGGATCATGTACTTGGTGTAGGCGCTGTAAGCCACCACGGCGACGCGAGCGCCCGACGGACAGTTGCTCTCAGAGATGGTGATGTCGTCCAGCAGGGAGAGGAGGGCGGCGCGCTGCCTCTCGAAGGCTGCCGGGGTCACGTCTTCCGACATGTCCAGACCGAAAACCAGCTCGGTGGGGTAGGCCGGGCACGCTGATCGGCCTGCAAACCAGCACAGAAGAGTTCACCTTGAGGAGAATCAAGTAAAACACTCACCGGAGTCCTTGCAGATTTCCTTGGATTGTGGTTGCAGCTGCTGCCTTGGTCCTGCTCTACGCCCTGCTACAACTCTTATTTCTATTTATAGTTCTATTATCTTTATTGTTACTATAATTGCTATTGCGCATCATACCAACTGCTATAATTATTATTAATCATATTTCTGTGTCAGCAGCAGATTGCCGCCAACCAAGACTGTGGGTCTGTCCGAGGTTTCTGCCTGATTATAGGAAGTTTTTCCTCACCACAAATGCTTGCTCTTGGGGGGGACTGTTGGGTCTTTGTAAACTATAAAGTGTGGTCTAGACCTACTCTATCTGTAAAGTGTCCTGAGATAACTCCTGTTACGATTTGACACTACTGTATAAATAAAATTGAATTGAACTGAACTGAAAAACTACCCAGCAAAAGGACGTCACTTTACGGTTCAAAAATAGTTCCAAAATGAGAATTTTTTTCCAACTTCAAACTATGTCCCCAAAAGAAAACTTTTATCTAAAAGGATACTTTTCCCTGTTTGTTCATCTAGTACCAAAAAGTTAAATTCTCATGTGCAATTTATATAATAAAAGTTTGATACTTGGCGGCCGTGTATCGATACAGTATTGCCACTGACAATATTGCGATACTATGTTGAATAGATTTTTTACTCCCACCCTTAACTGACGTTTGGGAAGTTTTCAGTTTTTTAGGATGTATAAAGCTACTGAAGGCACACTGTCACATAAACTTTACAAAAAAAAGCTGAATAGGCCCCTTTGTGGTAACAACATACATTATTTTAATGTTGCAAGAACGTCCAGCAGACGGCCAGGTCAGGTTCGTCCCTGGCACATTTTTCATTTTTGAAACAACTTTTTCGAACATAACTTGACGTCTAAATTGGACTTTCAAACAACAAGCGTTCATCGTCTCAATTTTTGCTGGGTTTTGGACGTCGACGACTGATCACAACTATTTCACAACCAAATAAATCGTCAATCAAATGTCGTATTAAAAACAAACATAGACACATGCATTTCCATACCAAACGTATATATACACTGTTTAAAACTATTCAATTAAATTTAATTTTAAGTATCAAATCATAACAAGAGTTATCTCAGTACACTTTACAGATAGAGTAGGTCTAGACCACACTCTATAATTTACAAAGACCCAACAATTCCAGTAATTCCCCCAAGAGCAAGCATTTAGTGCGACAATGGCGATGAACTATGAAAGAGCATTATCTTGCGGCCAACCTTCGTGTGTCGATGTGAAGAAACTGAACTGTACTCACCAAGCTTCTGTTGTTATCGTTAAAACGGAGGTACGTACCATGGGAACATGCTGCGTGGAGGAAAAAGAAACAGAACTCAGAGTTGAACTGCAGTTGTTGAAACAGTAAATACATTTTGCCTACTGTCAACGATCCTCTATACTAAACACAGCGCATGTCAAGCAGCGGCAATGGTATGAAACGGTACACACTTCCTGTCTCCTATATGGGCGTGGCCTCGTTTGAAAGTGTAGTGAACGTCATGTTTATCTAATATCTTTCTTTTGCTAACGTTAGATATTTACACCGCTGAAAGACATATGTAGCATCACGGAAATTAGTTTTGTTAGGGCGTTCACGAAAGTTTGCTTCTCTGTGTTTCCAGATCTCGCGAGAGTTCGATCCTGAGACACAAACAGGTTTAAAAGTTACTTTTCTCCTGATATGTCCGTCTGAAAAATGCCATTTTAGAGTCAGAACGTTCTGGAGATATGTGGCTTGACACTCACCACAGTTGTCTCTGATGTAGGTGATCAGCTGGCACTCCTGACAGAAAACAAAAGAAGACATCTTGCATAAATACTCAGTTCAGGATTTTATATTTCCCTTTAACGTCGGCAGGTGAGGTGAGTTTTAAGATGGACTTACAGTCATGGCTTTGCTTCCAGGAGGTCCTCTGGAACCCTGAGAAGAGCAGAGGACGAGACATTATTAACTTCTACTCTTAAATCAATATATAAACATATAATGTATTCACAGTGTCGGATAGCAGCAGGACAGCCTTATAAAACTACCTTTCTGTCATATTTGCTGAAAATGACCCTATGTTCCAGTATAACTACATGAAGCAGGTCACGCGATTTGCAAAAATCCACCGCTCCCTGTTCAGATGCACCAATCGGGGCCAAGGGGCGTCTCTAACTGCGTGTCAATCACTGCTCATGCACACACATTCATTCTCCCTTGTGGGGGCAGGGGCTTAGGAGACCGTTTTGGGCTTTAGCAGAAAGGGGGCGGAGGGACTGAGAAGTTGTCGATGTTCAAATTCTTTCGCTAAGTCCTGGATCTTCACAATCCTACCTACAGCACCTTTAATATGGTATGTAGACGTGTCAAATAAAGATCTCAGGGTTCCCCCACATTTTCATGGACACAATTTCAAAACTTTTCCATTACTTTTCAAAGCCCCATCATAAAATGTCCACGGCCATTCACAATGTAAAACCTGAACAGAACTGTAAAGTATATGGTAATGCTTTATTTTAAGGTGCTTGTAATAAGCAGTAATTAACGTTATTAAGACACTAATCAGACCTTATAAGATGCTTATAAACATAAATAAGTTCATACAAGTTTACAACTCATTAAGACTCATTAATGTTAATAAACATCCTATTATTGTTTATAAGCTGTCTATAAATGTTAATAATGTTCTAATAAGTTCCTACAAGTGTCTTACAAGCAAATAATAAATGTGTTGATTACTCTATAATTACCTTTATAAAGTCAAATTAATTAACAAGTTTCTAATAAGAGCCTATATAAGTGTCTTATAAACAATAATACATGTGTTATCTGTGCTTTAATTAACACTTGAACACTTGTATGGACTTATTTATGTTTATAAGCATCTTCGTCTTATAAGTGTCTTAATAATGTTAATTACTGCTCATTTCAAGCACCGTAAAATTAGGTGTTACCGTTATGTTTTGTAATTTCAATGCATTTCATTACAAACTTTTTTTGGATGCAAGTCTGAAAAAGAAACACATAAGATTTGTGTTCTGGTTTCAGAAGGATGAAGACAGTAGGAGAATACAGAGATACATTACATTACATGTCATTTAGTTGACGCTTTTATCCAAAGCAACTTAAAATTGCTACATACAGTATGTCAGAGGTCACACGGCTCTGGAGCAACTTAAGTGACTTGCTCAGGGACACATTGGTTTATTTATCGCAGTGGGAATCGATCCTGGGTCTCCCACATCAAAGGCATGTGTCATATCCACTGCACCATCTCCACCCAGATACAACGGTTGACAGAACCGGTAAAAAAAAATTAAATATTGGAACAAAACCTGTTAAAAACCTGTGCGAAACAAGTGCCACAAGCAACACCAAGTGATAAAAAATGTCGAACAAAACTCCCCACCCACCCCCACCAAGGTTTGGGCTTAGCCCCCGAATGTTTACAACTGGCTGCGCCCCTGGTCTCAGCTGCGATTTTAACAGTTGAAATAAAAACGTAACTTTGTTGTTCTATACTTGTATGTCTGTGGATCTACTGCCTGTCAACAGCATGTGTGCAGAGTTAAGGTGGTCTGAATTCTTTGGCTTTTTGAGGAGGAGGAGGAGGAGGAGGGAGGAGGAGGAGGAGGAGGAGGAGGAGGAGGAGGATAATAGAGATGGACTCACCCTGTGTCCTGCATATCCTGGATCTCCAGACACGCCTGACTCTCCCGGCCTGCCTGAGTTCCCCTGCAGGGATCACGCCACAAACAAAAGTCACAAAGAAGCAAAAAAACACGAAAAAATAAAAATAAAAATAAAAGCTATGTCAACACTCACTCCTCGACCTCGGTTCCCTTTCCTTCCTGGATGTCCTTTAGGTCCCAAAAGGCCATCCTCACCCTGAACACAGCAACAGAAATACTGTAAAGTCAACATACTTCTCATATTTTCTCTGCGTTATCTGTATTTGTCTGAACACTATCATCTTTCACTTTCCGCTGTCAGCATTTCTCCCCCAGATGAAAGACTAAAGGAATGAATAAAACAGTTGTTTCAGTGCCGTTTCTTATCTCAGCGGCTCCAAAAGCACCTGGACAAATGCCAGAATACCCAACGTAAATTCAGTATCCATTAATGTACTTCCATGACCTAAAACACAAGTCTTAAAAGACCTAAATCATGTTTCCATTAGGGGTGTCACGATTGGATCAGACTTTCGATTTAAACTTTTTTCCCCCCAGCAATGCCACAATAAGAGCCACGAGATGGCAGAAGGGTACTTTGCAACAGTTTGAGTTTCTCAGAGTTTACAAGGTGCATGTGAATGCACCATGGAGTCCTGTTGGAGCTTACATGCTTTTCCAGCTGCGGGCTACTGCTAAGCTAACTTTATCCTGCTTCTTTAGCTACATGCTACCAGCAGGTCAGCTAACGTTACCCTGTGTCTTTAGCTGCAGGCTACCAGCCGCTAAGCTAACGTTACCCTGTGTCTTTAGCTACATGCTAAGCAGGTCAGCTAATGTTACCCTGCGTCTTTAGCTACATGCTACCAGCCGCTCAGCTAACGTTACCCTGTGTCTTCAGCTGCAGGCTACCAGCCGCTAAGCTAACGTTACCCTGTGTCTTCAGCTGCAGGCTACCAACCGCTAAGCTAACGTTACGCTGTGTCTTTAGCTGCAGGCTACCAGCCGCTAAGCTAACGTTACTCTGTGTCTTTAGCTGCAGGCTACCAACCGCTAAGCTAACGTTACGCTGTGTCTTTAGCTGCAGGCTACCAGCCGCTAAGCTAACGTTACTCTGTGTCTTTAGCTGCAGGCTACCAGCTGCTCAGCTAACGTTACCCTGTGTCTTTAGCTACATGCTGCCAGCCGTTAAGCTAACATTACCCTGTGTATTTAGCTGCATGCTACCAGCCGCTAAGCTAACGTTACCTTGCGTCCTTAGCTGAAGGCTACCAGCCGCTAAGCTAAGCTGTGTTTTTTTTTTTCTTTGGATGTGCATAAGTAGGCGGGTGGAGAGAGGAAAAAATACTGGGGGAGTCTCAGACCCTGCTTTTGATTTTGACAATTAAAAATGAAAGCTCATTTCTATCGATTTTCAATTTGAAATCAAAATTGTGACAGCCCTAGTCTCCATAGTATCACAAAGTCCCCGACTTTGAATCAGCATTTAAGCTGCTGTTTCTCTTCTCTGCTGGCGAACAGAAGCTGGAGTCTGAACTGACGTTGGAGCACACACACACACACACACCGTGATGAACTGTGTTTAATATGTAGGTGACACTGGATTGTATCTGGGCTGCCGTCAGTAAACAGACAGTAAACACAGGCACTCACCCTCAGACCGGGGTAACCAGGGAAACCAGGATCTCCCTGTAATGAGAAGGAAACATGTTGTCTCTTAACCCTTGAGTTGTCCTCAGAAATATGGGTTTTATTTCAACCAAATTGCCCAGAATTAACATGGATGCATGGATGAACGTTGTATGTTCTTCACAGGTAAAATTTAATTTGAATTTTGGGTTAGCATTCAAAATTAGTTTTTAAATGGGTTCAAACCAGTATTCGGACTAAAGTTTGACATACAGCAGTCTGTGATCCACTCAACACCCTCTGATCTTAACTATTAGTCAAAATAAGTTGTTTTGTAACTCAAAAATTAGGTATAATGTCATTTGAATTAGGTTTATTGACCATGAATAAACAACAGTGACAAAAGCATTGCAAAAAAAGCGTCAAAAATTTCAATTTTGACCCACAACCACAACAAGTTAATAGTCGATGGGGAAGACAACACAAGGGTCAATATAAAACATGCACTGTATTCATTCAAACAGTCTGGATTTTAGGATGTCTCTGTGTTTCCCATCAGAGTCAGAGGAGAAGGTGGGTAACAGTTTCCTACCTTGACACCTTTAGGCCCTGCAGGTCCGTAACCGTCTCTGCCGTCCTGACCCTGAAACAGAGCCCAGAGAAGTCGGATCAGAGCGCTGCACGGACAAAATCTCAAAGAAAAAGCAGTTGGAAAGACACTTGGTTATGTTCATATTTTAATACATTTCATAATACATTTCATAATACATTTCATAATACGCTTTTTTTCTGGATGCTAAGTCTAAAAAATAATACATACTACATAATATTTGTGTTCTGGGTTTCCGAATGATGAAGACAGTCGGAGAATACAGAGATACAAAACAGGATTCTATCCATTTTCTTATCTTATCTCCATTTTAAATATTTTTGTTGTATCTCTTGTCGGTGTTGTAATTTGTAGACGGTCCCTAAGCACTCGTCTTACTGTCGGTAGCAGCAGAGAGCAGAAGCCAGCAGGCTAGTGTTATTTAAATAAACTCCTGGTGTACTTACAAACTTTCCAATGTCTCGTTTTATGAGTACAGAACCTATTTGTACTAGTGTAGAAGTTTGGTATCATTTCGGGCATTATTAGTGGGGTAACTTACGAGATATACCTTTGGTTCCATTAGCGCCTTCTGCACTAAGCCATTCGGCTGATAGCGCCTACTCGACCAATGTTAGACCAAGAAAAAAGCTTCTGGGGGGGTGTTTGGCGCGAGGTCATGGTGCAAAGGACCCTAGGGTGAAATTCAGTCCTTCCAGAAAAATGCAGAGTTTTTTTGTGATAGCTGCGGGCAAAAATCCTTGATTATGCGGCACGTTTTCTTAAAAAATGCTGCATAATATGCAGAATATTTATGCATTTTTATGCAATTAAATTGCGGGAACTTACAAAAACTGCGGTTTGATGAAAAAGAGAAAAAAAAGTGATTCCTCCCTCCCCTCCAACACCCTGCTTTTCGATGATGTTCACGTTGTGTAATTACGTCACTTCATAATGTTCCCATGGCAACAGGGGAAAACGGCTGCTCTTGTGTGAAGTAAATGCAACATTTTTCAACTTTCTGCTAAGATATATTATGGGATGTTTTTGCAACGAAAATGCGGGGGTTATGAAATCATGCAAGCACCGCATATTTTGCGCGGAAATCTGCAATTTATGCGCCGAAAGTGCATACATATTTTTGGGGGGACTGGAAATTACTCTCCTTTAACTTCATTGTATCTGTTGTGTAAGGAAGACTAGCAAAGCAAGCTTTTCATTGCATGGTGTAAGATGTCTTTGCTGTGCATATGACAATAAACCTTTTGAATCCTGAAAAGGATGTAAAAAATGATGATGATGATAATAATAAAGCGACAAAAACGGCCGACAGTATCGGGGTGGAAAAAGTGTAAAAAAAAATGTCAAAGAAAATGGAGTTGGAGAATACAGAGATACAAAACAGGATTGTTAGGATAATTATTTCTCAAAGAATGACCCCCAGAAATCACTGGAGTTTCTCTCAAAGTTAGTTTTTACTTGCAGTAAGCAGAGTCAGTTTAGAGCACTCACAGTATAGTGGAGCCGACTGATAAAGGATTTTTAAGGCCGATATCGATACAAATATTTGGTGATTTAAAAATCCAATATTGTGATATATCGGCCGATATACCATATTTAAAAAAAAAATCCAGAAATGCGTAACAAAACATAAACTGATTTCCCTAACATTAGTTATTTGTAGGTATTTATGAGTCCTCATTAACATAATATGATAATGCTTTGTTTGTTTGTTTTATTGTCACAACAGAACATCAAAATATATTAAAGTTCTGATAAATAAAATATATAAATACAAATTTAAGGGTTAAACACGATTGTTGCCAACAGGGAGGTTGTAGAGCGCCCTCTGGTGGACAGACTATGCAACGCCAACACCCAGAACATCATGGTGGAAGGGGGTTTCGTCCGTTTTTATTTTATTTTTTAAATATTCATTTTCCAGTTTGGAAAATGTCTAATATCGGCCGATAATATCGGCCTGCCGATATATCGGTCGGACTCTACAGCATAGTACATAAAAGGGACTAATGATAGCCTTTGACAGCAGCCTTTTTATAAGCAAGAGGGAGTAGTATTACAAAAGCAATACTGTCTTCTTATCTGTGGTCAGGGCCGGCCTCTCCTCCACATGTGCTCTGGCCTCAGGGACATTCTGGGCCTTTCACACGGTCAGTGGCTCTCATGGTTATCTCACGAGCAAACAGCAATGGTTGCACACAGACTTCATGCAAATAGTTTAACACTAAAATGAAACAAGCATTACTTTTCTAACAAGGATGTAAAAAAAGAAAAGGAAAAAAAAAAACAGCTCAGTGGTGTTTTAAGCCCTCAACGTCGCACCTAACCTTAACCCTAACCATTGTCTAATCCTAGTGTCTTCCAGGCAGCGCTGCCTGGAAGACGACGTTGGGGGCTTAAAACACCAACAAAAAAACATCAGAAAGCAACAACAGAGGGGAAAAATGCACGGACAAGCACGGACAAAAACACACACACACACACACACACACACACACACACACACACACACACACACACACACACACAACTCAGAGGTTCATGTATTATAGGCATGTAATACATCTCCTTAACTCCAACATGATCCAGACTGGGAGCATTTCAAACTCCATCTGAAGCTGTCGTTGCCGAGGGAGCAGTCCTACTCATAAATAATCTGGGGCTCCTGTGTTATGCTGATTTATTGTATTAGTCTGTTAGGGAAGGGAACTACTGATGACTTTGTGTTCTCTACTGTCTCCTCTCTTGTCTCCTCTCCTCTCTTATTTCCTCCCTCTCTTGTTTGCTCTCCTCTCTGGTCTCCTCTCCTCTCTTGTCTCCTCTCCTCTTTTGTCTCCTCCCTCTCTTGTTTCCTCCCTCTCTTGTTTCCTCTCCTATCTTGTTTTTGTTCCTCTCGTCTCCTCTCCTGTCTCATCTCCTCTCGTTTCCTCCCTCTCCTGTCTCCTCTCCTCTCTTGTTTCCTCTCCTCTCTTGTCTCCTCTCCTCTCTTGTTTCCTCCCTCTCCTGTCTCCACTCCTCTCTTGTCTCCTATTCTCTCCTGTTTCCTCCCTCTCTTGTCTTCTCTCATCTCTTGTCTCATCTCCTCTCTTGTTTCCTCCCTCTCTTGTTTCCTATCCTCTCTTGTTTCCTCTCCTCTCTTGTTTCCTCTCCTCTCTTGTCTCCTCTCCTCTCCTGTTTCCTCCCTCTCTTGTCTCCTCTCCTCTCTTGTCTCATCTCCTCTCTTGTTTCCTCCCTCTCTTGTTTCCTATCCTCTCTTGTTTCCTCTCCTCTCTTGTCTCCTCTCTTGTTTCCTCTCCTCTCATCTCCTCTCATCTCGTTTCCTCCCTCTCCTGTCTCCTCTCCTCTCTTGTTTCCTCTCCTCTCTTGTCTCCTCTCCACGTAAGTGTTGAGTTATTGTATTTTTTATTTTATTTTAAAAAAGGGTCCATCTAGGGACGTGCATTGCAAATTAGCCTACACTATAAATGCTGTGGTGTGTGGCATAGGTCCATGCAACATACTTGTCCCTATTCAAATAAACACTGATGACATGTCTGGAGATTTGAATAAGGATTATTAGGCTGTTATCATTAATAGCCACGCTGCTGTGCCTCGCACGGCGTCTCTCTTACGGGGTGACACACTTTCTTTCACACTCGTTGTATTTCCACCGACCCAGAGAAGGATTTCCCCCGTAGACCACTAATGTAAAAGAGACGTCTGTAATATGTTGCTAGGACACCCCCAACTGCAAACATGGACTTCCATGGACTTTTTATATTTGAAAAAACTTCCCTCGGCTTGTTGGCCCAGCTACCGACAGACTTTCAGAACTCTAAGTCAGCTCCACGGTTTATATATCGAACAGTAAACACAAACACCGCAGATGTTTCAGCTGCTTACCGGCAATCCTCGGGGTCCCAGTGATCCTGGAGCTCCTGCATCACCTGGGTCTCCTGGTTGGCCCTTCATCAACAACAACAAGAGACAGTCTTTATTTTCCTCTCATGGGCCATCAAACAGAACACTGATAGCTACCAAAAATATAACAAGACAGGAAAGGAGACAAGAAGAGGAGAGGAGAGAGGAGACAAGAAGAGGAGACAAAGAGAGGAGACAGGAAAGGAGACAAGGAGAGGAGAGGAGAGGAGACTAGAAGAGGAGACAGGAAAGGAGACAAGAAGAGGAGACAGGAAATGAGACAAGGAGAGGAGAGTAGAAGAGGAGACAGGAGGGGAGACAGGAAAGGAGACAGGAGAGGAGACTAGAAGAGGAGACAGGAGGGGAGACAGGAAAGGAGACAAGAAGAGGAGACAGGAAAGGAGACAGGAGAGGAGACTAGAAGAGGAGACAGGAGGGGAGGCAGGAAAGGAGACAAGAAGAGGAGACAGGAGAGGAGACTAGAAGAGGAGACAGGAGAGGAGACTAGAAGAGGAGACAGGAGGGGAGACAGGAAAGGAGACAGGAGAGGAGACTAGAAGAGGAGACAGGAGGGGAGACAGGAAAGGAGACAAGAAGAGGAGACAGGAAAAGAGACAGGAGAGGAGACTAGAAGAGGAGACAGGAGAGGAGACTAGAAGAGGAGACAGGAGGGGAGACAGGAAAGGAGACAGGAGAGGAGACTAGAAGAGGAGACAGGAGGGGAGACAGGAAAGGAGACAAGAAGAGGAGACAGGAAAAGAGACAGGAGAGGAGACTAGAAGAGGAGACAGGAGGGGAGACAGGAAAGGAGACAAGAAGAGGAGACAGGAAAGGAGACAGGAGAGGAGACTAGAAGAGAGGACAGGACACAGAACATGGTTGCAGTGCTAATAGAAAAAGATAAGAGTAACACAAACACAAACAAAAGAAAAACATCAGTTGTGATTTATGTATCTGATATGAAAATATCCTAGGCGACAGTTTCTCCTGATGTTGTACTAGTCCAAACTGACCGCTAGGCAGACTGGATATTTATTGCAGGAATCATAATTCAATTCTTCCTCAACGACGTCATTCGTTCTATCCAGAATAACAAGTCAAGATATCTGCAAGAGACCCCAATCCCCAAAATCTCTTCTGCTCTCTCTGCAGCGCTAAACACTTTACCTCCACTCTTTTTATTTCAATCTGTGTTTCCTGTTGGTATTCTTTTCCTAAACGTAAAGCACTTTGAGCTGCGTGTCGTGTATATAAAAGAGGTGAATGGAGCAAAATGACGTCACGCACCTTTTGTCCGTTAGCTCCACGGCGCCCGGCTGATCCCGGGTTCCCAGCTGGTCCCGGTCCTCCCTGCAGGACAAAACAACAGAGTCAGAGATATATGGCTGGGGGGCTACAAGGGCTACAAGGGCTACAGATACAAGCTACACAATCTCTAGAACAAGATACTCTTATCATATTAAAATGTTCAGCCAGCTAACATTTCTTTTCTCTTGTTAGGAAAGGATGACATAAACATTTCAAGTTAGGAAAATGAACAGTCTGCTGCTCCCTCTGTCGTTTTATAAACTGTGTATATGGGGATGTTTTCATTTGGTCTAATGTTGTTTTACTGCACCAGCTGTATCTAGGTTTGAATGTCCTGTATCCACCTGTTATTGTTAATGAGAATCAGTTCTTATCTGGTTTAAATAAAATAAAAAATAAAGCACAGCCAGGAGAGGAAACGAGGAGAGGAGAGGAGAGGAGAGAGGAGACAAGAAGAGGAGATAAGAGAGGAGACAGGAGAGGAGACAAGAAGATGAGAGAGGAGAGGAGACAGGAAAGGAAATCAGAAGAGGAGACAAGAGAGGAGACAGAAGAGGAGGCAAGAAGAGGAAACAAGAAGAGGAGACAAGGAAAGGAGACAAGAGAGGAGACAAGAAGACAAAACAAGTAGAGGAGAGAGGAGAGGAGACAAGAGAGGAGGCAAGAAGAGGAAACAAGGAAAGGAGACAGGAGAGGAGACAGGAAAGGAGACAGGAGAGGAGAAAAGAAGAGAGGAGACAGGGGGGAGAGGAGAAAAAAGAGAAGAGAGAAGAGAAGAAGAGAAGACAAAAAAAGGAGAGAGGAGAGGCGACACAGAGAGAGACAGAGGACAGAGACAAGAAGAGAAGCAGAGAGGAGAGGAGACAGGAAAGGAGACAAGGAGAGGAGACAGGAGAGGAGACAGGAAAGGAAAGACAGGAGAGGAGACAAGAAGATGAAACAAGAAGAGGAGAGAGGAGAGGCGACAAGAAGAGGAGACAAGGAGAAGAGACAGGAGAGGAGACAGGAAAGGAGACGAGGAGACAGGAAAGGAGACAGGAGAGGAGACAGGAGAGGCGACAAGAAGAGGAGACAAGGAGAAGAGACAGGAGAAGAGACAGGAGAGGAGACAAGAAGAGGAGACAAGAAGCCTTCAGCATTTCCGCAGCCTTTCCACAACACCTTCATGCTGCTAGTCTGCCTGGCGACACATTTTTATTTCCTCATTTAGTATTTTGGGAGGACTCCGCTCCGAGAAGTTCTTTCTGTCTCTGATTAGTTTAACGACATTCATTCAGCGCTCGTAAATAAAGGTAATTTAGAGGGTGGGGCCGATCTATAAAACACACAGACTGTAAAAACATCTATAATCAGAACCTCTACCACAAATATTCTCAACAACAACATGGCTTCATTTTTGTCCACCTCACAAATCTGAACGGATAATATCTGAACTATTTTCAGCAGATGAATAAAAAAAGAACTGAGAGGGAGCGTCTTCGACTTCTGTCTCTACGAGTCCCGAGGTGACATCATCCGTCAGAGTCGGCCGGATTTGTGACACGCGGCGATTAAGGCGTCACACACGACATGCAGCGTGATTAACGGGCGACTTCCCGCGCTCGTAAAGCCGAGTCTGCAGGCTGGTGATGAATTTATAAATGAATTTATCACCCATTTATGACCGCCGAGAGACACAGACATCTCCCAGATCTGCTGGAATAAATGTTGTAATCTCCATATTTTATATGTTAGGCGTTAAATGAAAATGTTATGGAACTAATTGAACTAAATGTTTTGGCATTTATTTTCCACTCAAAACAAAGTTAACATCCAAACTGTAGCTGCAGTGCTGAGATCATGTCCTCTGTATTTGGGTGCAGGGATTTCGTATTAGCATTATTTTTGGCCATAAACTGCAGCATACAAGACCACTAAAAGTTCTGTTTGTTGCCGCTGACAGACTCAGATTATTATTCTAAGTGTCTGACAACATTATGAAAGGATCCCTACAGAGATAGAGCTTTTAGTTAAAGAGTAAGATCCTTTTAGTTTAACATGAAACAGCCCCAAAATCACCATCACCAAAATCCACCAGACTCCATGTAAATAATCAGGACTTTTAGCGTGTATAGAGCCAGCATATCTCCACCAGACTCCATGTAAATAATCAGGACTTTTAGCGTGTATAGAGCCAGCATATCTCCACCAGACTCCATGTAAATAATCAGGACTTTTAGCATCGTAAAACACACTTCATTCAAAGTGGACAGAAACTAAATAAAACTACCAAAAGCCGTCTTGGTTCATCTTTCCACTGTTCCATTTACATGTGGAAATATGCTGGCTCTATACACGCTAAAAGTCCTGATTATTTACATGGAGTCTGGTGGAGATATGCTGGCTCTATAGACGCTAAAAGTCCTGATTATTTACATGGAGTCTGGTGGAGATATGCTGGCTCTATACACGCTAAAAGTCCTGATTATTTACATGGAGTCTGGTGGAAATATGCTGGCTCTATAGACGCTAAAAGTCCTGATTATTTACATGGAGTCTGGTGGAGATATGCTGGCTCTATACACGCTAAAAGTCCTGATTATTTACATGGAGTCTGGTGGAAATATGC
>NC_053118.1:36965165-36967665 GCF_010015445.1 Perca fluviatilis
AGAAACATCCAAACATGCAGACTCAGCTGTTAACAGGAGGTCTGTTTCTGTCTGTCTGGCAAATACAGCAACGTCCAGGTGTCTTTGGTGATGTTATGATGAATAAACAATGTATGCGTTGTGGTAAAATAAGATGTAAACAAAGATAAATGTGTTCTGTGGATGCCTTGATTAGGGCTGCAACTAACGTGTCTGTGTCGATTAATATGTGGATTATTTTCTTGATAAATGGATTAGTTTTAATTAGACAAGACAGAGACTATAAGGGGCTTAGATCTAGACTATGAGGGGTTGAGACAGAGACTTTGAGGGGTTGAGAATGAGACTTTAAGACCGAGACTGTGAGACTGAGACTTTGAGACCGAGACTTTGAGACCGAGACTTTGAGACCGAGACTTTGAGACCGAGACTTTGAGACCGAGACTTTGAGACCGAGACTTTGAGACAGAGACTTTGAGGGGTTGAGAATGAGACTTTAAGACCGAGACTGTGAGACTGAGACTTTGAGACTGAGACTTTGAGACCAAGACTTTGAGACTGAGACTTTGAGACCGAGACTTTGAGACCGAGACTTTGAGACCGAGACTTTGTGGTGTTGAGACCGAGACTTTGTGGTGTTGAGACCAAGACTTTGTGGTGTTGAGACCGAGACTTTGAGGGGTTTAGACCGAGACGTTCAGGGGTTGAGGCCGAGTCAAGACCAAGACCAGAGCAGTGTGAGTCTCACACTGCAAGACAAGGTAAAAATGGAAAAACTACCCCTACTCAAACTCTACACAGATTTCTCACATAAAAAAGTCTCAGAAGTGAATGTATTGATAAAATAGCAGACGAGAATTGTAAAAAGTTCCCAGTTGTTAGCCACCGTTGCGGCGCTTTGCATTGTGGGAGTCGGTAGGCGAGATAGACTGGTCCGAGGCATACTGGAGTAATAAGTACGGCATGTGGGTATTTTTGGCATAATGCAGATTTCCCTTTTGTTTGATTACTGCATACTACATGCTACATTTAGGCCCAATCAGTACGCAAGGCAAGTATAGTATGTAGTTTTGAAAACCTAAAACCGATCTCGAGTACAACACCACCGCTGTAAGCTTTATCTGTGACACACTGCCTTAAAAGAGAGAGAGAGAGAGAGAGAGAGAGAGAGAGAGAGAGAGAGAGAGAGAGAGAGAGAGAGAGAGAGAGAGAGAGGAAATGTTGGGACTCACCGGATCTCCTCTGAGTCCTCGCTCTCCTTTTGGCCCCGCCTCTCCTCTGATACCCGGGATACCCTGAGGACAACACATCAACCTGTCAATCATCCAGCCGGGGGTCAGAGGTCAACGCCTCCGACAGCTGACCCATCGTATTTGGGTTAGAATGAATATAAATGTGTAAAGATTACACATTTAGATAAAACGAAAAATCAATGGCCTAGGACGTAATAAATAACCTCCGGCTGATTTGTGAGGACTATGGTTAACTGCTCCTCAGATCTCTGCAGGGTAAATCCAGACAGCTAGCTAGACTATCTGTCCAATCGGAGTTTTCTCTCGCACAACTAAAACTACTTTTGAACGTACACATGTTCCACCAAAACAAGTTCCTTCCAGAGGCTATTTAGCAGAGGCACCGTGGTTCCGTCCGGCACTAAGCACCGCCCAAGACGATGGTGATTGGTTTAAAGAAATGCCGATAAACCAGAGCACGTTGTTCTCCCATCCCAGAATGCTGTGTGGACTAGCCAGACCCTCCTTCGCAGCGCTGTGGAGGAGGGGCTGGCAATGAGAGCATAGTCGGTGCCTAATAAGTATTGAATTTTGTACCCAGCCCTACATATATATATATATATATATATATATATATATAAAAAAAACGTCATGTTTTTCCTGCTTGCTTTGGCTTTGACTTTAAATTCTAAGTGCTTGTGTTTAAAAAGTAAAAGCACACCTATTTACACTCACGGAGATATTAAATAATGTTCATGTTAAAACATACAGATAAAGTTTGTGTGCGTTGTTCACGGGTTAGATGAACACAAAGACGAACAGATGATCATATATTGAGACAAAAGAGAAAATGTAAGAGTATTAAAGATTTACTGGGTTTCCTGGGTCTCCTCTCACTCCTCGGCCTCCAGCTTTGCCCGGCACTCCCTGCGGACACAAAACCAGAAACAGGCTGAATATCCCTCCAATCAGCTCGTTTCCTGAACACGCCCGCTCATTTCCTCCATAATGAAAACAGAAACACTTTCTCGGCATCGCTACAGCTTATCAGTTTGTTGTTCAACTGTGAAAGTGAAAGAAGGGCGTCTCTCTCTCTCTCCGCCTGCAGGGTTACCACTCGTTTCGGAGCATGGAGGTGCAAAATAATCAAATAAAAAAAGGACTTCAGAACTCTGAGTGAAAAGATAATCCTAAAGACATTCCTAAAGATAATCCTAAAGACAATCCAAAAGGCAATCCTAAAAAAGTCCTAAAGAAAATCCTAAAAACAATCCTAAAAAAATAAATCC